>NW_022983103.1:0-55781 GCF_902652985.1 Pecten maximus | reverse complement strand
ACCTTTATGAAATTGTTCCCTTCCCCCAGGATGTTTCTGCCAATTGGTAACCCACAAATCCTATAGCGATTAAGATTACTTTTTTCCCCATTGGCCTTTAGGGTAAGTAGCAAATCTGTTCCCTTTCTGCCAAGGATGTTTCTGGCCAAATTTGGTCAAAATCCAATAAGAACTTTATGACTAGTAGCGATTTGAAGCAAATGTTGACGGACCGACGGACGACGGACGGACGGACGACGGACGCTGCGCCATGGCATAAGCTCACCGGACCTTCGGTCCAGGTGAGCTAATAATTAAGTATGTCAGAAATTGTATATCAAGGCTGAGTGAATGTTTTCTGTAGCACCAACCATGCATGTATATTTTTTTTTATTAAGAGAGTCCTCCCTGATATAATTTTTAATAGTCCTTATCAATTAATGACAGTATTGCAATTATGATATTAACCAGGTCACTTTGACTACTTTGTAATGGTGAGAGAAGCAATGCTAATTTTTACATGTATATATGTAAATATGCTTATGCACTCTTTCTATGAATTGTGCAATATTAGCTATTCTTATATACATATTTACATACTAGTACTTTATTAACAGGTGTGAATATGTATGTTATAAGCATTATCAAACTTCTCATTTGATATTCTAGTTGTATCTGTTCAGACCATTATTCAATGAATTTATAATTTCAGCAACTTTGGTTTCCAATTTCCCCTTGAACATCATGTTTTATAATCAAAATAATCTTCTTCAAATTATCTGTTAAGTGTGAATTGATACTGATTACTTCTATATATATTGAATTAAATGATACAATTTGATCCACCTTGTTTTTTTGTTTTTCTTTTTGTCACTTGAGCCAAACGCTTGTAATGACTTATTCTAATTGAATTTGTCTGTCGTTGTGTGTCCTCAGTCATCTGACGTCAGTTGTGCATACACTTTTCCTTGTGAACACAATACATTTATTGAAAGCAACGGGATTTTGATGAAACTTGATGGGTAGCTTAGAATATCAATAAGATCAGAAATGAGTGGAATCAGATGTTATTGCCCTTTTGACTTTGACCATTAAATTTTGTAAACACGATAATTAAATGAATTTGAAAAGATTCCCTTTGTTTTGAATGCAGCTTCATAAAGATGACATTGCAATAGGGCTAATGCCATTATCGTTTACAGAGATGTTGCTTTTGGTACTTTAACTACTATAAAGACTTGCTCAGTATATACACAAAAAATACATCGAATCAATTTTAATGAAAATTACTCTGCAACTTTATACTAATAACTTTCAAAAAGTAATTCGTAATAGGACCAGGAAACAAATTACAGGTGTTGGACACGTCCCTGGTCTCATGGCCCAGACGTACAGAAGGGACCAGGAGACAAATTACCGGTGTTATGCACGTCCCTGGTCTCATGGCCCAGACGTACAGAAGTAATCAGGAGACAAATCACCGGTGTTTAACACGTCCCTGGTCTCATGACCCAGACGTACAGAAGGGACCAGGAGACATATCACCGGTGTTAAACACGTCCCTGGTCTCATGGCCCAGACGTACAGAAGGGACCAGGAGACATATCACCGGTGTTAAACACGTCCCTGGTCTCATAACCCAGACGTACAGAAGGGACCAGGAGACAAATTACCGGTGTTAAACACGTCCCTGGTCTCATGGCCCAGACGTACAGAAGGGACCAGGAGACATATCACCGGTGTTAAACACGTCCCTGGTCTCATGGCCCAGACGTACAGAAGTAATCAGGAGACAAATCACCGGTGTTAAACACGTCCCTGGTCTTATGACCCAGACGTACAGAAGGGACCAGGAGACATATCACCGGTGTTAAACACGTCCCTGGTCTCATGGCCCAGACGTACAGAAGGGACCAGGAGACATATCACCGGTGTTAAACACGTCCCTGGTCTCATGGCCCAGACGTACAGAAGGGACCAGGAGACATATCACCGGTGTTAAACACGTCCCTGGTCTCATGGCCCAGACGTACAGAAGGGACCAGGAGACAAATTACCGGTGTTAAACACGTCCCTGGTCTCATGGCCCAGACGTACAGAAGTAATCAGGAGACAAATCACCGGTGTTAAACACGTCCCTGGTCTCATGACCCAGACGTACAGAAGGGACCAGGAGACATATCACCGGTGTTAAACACGTCCCTGGTCTCATGGCCCAGACGTACAGAAGGGACCAGGAGACATATCACCGGTGTTAAACACGTCCCTGGTCTCATGGCCCAGACGTACAGAAGGGACCAGGAGACATATCACCGGTGTTAAACACGTCCCTGGTCTCATGGCCCAGACGTACAGAAGGGACCAGGAGACATATCACCGGTGTTAAACACGTCCCTGGTCTCATAACCCAGACGTACAGAAGGGACCAGGAGACAAATTACCGGTGTTAAACACGTCCCTGGTATCATGGCCCAGACGTACAGAAGGGACCAGGAGACATATCACCGGTGTTAAACACGTCCCTGGTCTCATGGCCCAGACGTACTGAAGGGACCAGGAGACAAAATACCGGTGTTGAACACGTCGCTGGTCTCATGGCCCAGACGTACAGAAGGGACCAGGAGACAAACTACCGGTGTTAAACACGTCGCTGGTCTCATGGCCCAGACGTACAGAAGGGACCAGGAGACATATTACCGGTGTTAAAGACGTCCCTGGTCTCATGGCCCAGACGTACAGAAGTAATCAGGAGACAAATCACCGGTGTTAAACACGTCCCTGGTCTCATGGCCCAGACGTACAGAAGGGACCAGGAGACATATCACCGGTGTTAAACACGTCCCTGGTCTCATGGCCCAGACGTACAGAAGGGACCAGGAGACATATCACCGGTGTTAAACACGTCCCTGGTCTCATGGCACAGGCGTACAGAAGGGACAAAGGGCCAAATGCCTTATAGTATTTCGACTGATCATATTGTATGTATATATTATCTTATCCATCTCAAAGTTGAAAAAGTGGCTCAATGAACCGAACTATTTATGAAAACTCTCCGTCTACATTTCAATTAACTTTCAGTTGAATATACTTACTAGTTATCTATACATGTACCACGGAAAAGTTTGGAAAACACGTTTTTTTTTTGTCTCGGGGAAACTGTACTGAAAGTCGACTGAAAAAGGGCTAAAACTCACTGAATTGAAAGCGTTACTTAACCATTTTTGAAAATTGTAGAATCTATATGATAAAACAAACATATTTAACTCAAATTTAGTGTTTACGTAATTAATATTTTTATGTAAAACTCTAACAATTTGGTTGCCTGGTAAGGTATTTAAGGCTTCATTTATAAACTCTATTAAATCTTCATATCAAAAGGAGGAAATCGAAGGGAGTGGACAGGTTTTGGGATGCCGGAGCATGGCATAGCTGCTGGAAGGTACCTTACACTACATAATCAATAATTCGTTATAGTTGCAGGGGATATATATACTTATATAGGTGGTGTTATTCTGAAATGATTGTTTTCCAACTTTTCTGGTGGCGTCACGTGACTAAGTCAGTGTTTCTGAATATAATATATGGTCGTTATTACTATACATGCAAGTAGATTAGTATCTTTTATTAAGGATCAAATCATAGATAGAAAAGTAATATTTCTGAATGTTTGAAAGTTATATGTATTTCATTGTGGTGAACGATTACATTTTGTTCCTGTTCTTTGCAATATTATTCTCATTCAGAATCAAACAATCGAGCACAAAATTAATTTTTGAACCTTAAAGTTGTGTACATTCAAATATACATGTATGCACATGAATTGGTAGTCCTTGTAGTCCTTCTAATTTCGGAAACCACTGAACATAAATCAGGGAAAAAAACGGACACTTTTCGAAACTAGGTATACCTCAATCGAACTTCCGAACGCGAAGGAACGAAAATACGATGGCGAAGGAGTAAAAATAGGATGGCGACGGAGCGAGGTTCCATCGTTCCTTCGCCATCGTATTTTCGCTCCTTCGCCATCGTGTTTTCGCTTCTCCGCGTTTAGGTCGAAGGAGCGAAGTAGCGATATTGGAAATTTGGTCCTAACGGAACACCATAATCACATGCGGGATTTATCTGAAATGTCCACATGCATCATGAAGAAGGGGAATGTATAAGTTGTGCGTGGTTTTTTTTTTTTTTTTTTTAAATTTACATGCGGGATTTATCTGAAATGTCCACATGCATCATGAAGAAGGGGAATGTATAAGTTATGCGTGTTTTTGAATTTACATGCGGGATTTATCTGAAATGTCCACATGCAACATGAAGAAGGGGAATGTGTAAGTTGTGCGTGTTTTTCAATTCACATGCGGGATTCATCTGAAATGTCCACATGCATCAAGAAGAAGGGGAATGTATAAGTTATGCGTTTTTTTTTTGGTTTTTTTTAAATTTATATGCGGGATTTATCTGAAATGTCCACATGCAACATGAAGAAGGGGAATGTATAAGTTGTGCGCGTTTTTAATTTACATGCGGGATTTATCTGAAATGTCCATATACAGCATAACACCAGGTAACGGCCAAGTTCTTTTCAATGATGAACATTTTGTTATGGCATAACGAGGCAAACTTCTGTGACATAGTTTATCGTTGTTATTTTATATAAATTTAACATTTATATTAAGATATGTTAAATTGATTTTTATGGAACTTATTGCCGTGACAACCATAAGTTTCCTTAAAATAACCCCACCTCCTATGGCAAGCTATTGTAATAAGTTTATAGGTTTAAGTGTTGTCCGGATATTTTATGTCTATAGACAACCTTAATCGGTGTAACATCCTCCAACTTCACTGCAGGTTGGGAGATAAAGATGCCAAATTAGGTCTTGATATTCAACCAGATGATCCAGAACATAGTTAATCACTCAGTGTTTAAGAATCATAACGTCATAGCCAATGTTAAACAGTAAAAAGATGCAAAATTTGACACTGATCCATTGAATTTATAAAGAGACTTAACAGCAAAAATTTCGGTTTTTTCCTTTTCTGGAAAGTGTTCCTTATTATACTTGGTGTAATAGCTAATGCATTGTGTTATCGTGATATCATAATGCAATAAATAATATTGTTTGACAATGTAATTTCATAATCACCTACGGATAGGACTTTTAAAACAATAAACAAAAAGAAACAACAAACAATATAATAGAACTGTCCATTATTTATTCATTTGTAAATTCCAATAGTTTTTTTTTATTCATGTCAAGTTCTCAACAAACAATCCTTTGAAAACTTAATTCATATAACGAGAAGTCATTGTGTTTTGAAAAAGTATTAAATGGTATGTGTACAATCTATGGATAGTATTTAGTAGTATACTGTATACCTTTTGATATAACTTGGATTAAAGATTGACTACATTTCTATTTACACACTTTGCTACATGGGCACTTTACTGGCATGTCCACAGTTCAAAAGTCAATACACTAACAAAGCTTTTCTATTTACACACTTTGCTACATGGGCACTTTACTGGCATGTCCACAGTTCAAAAGTCAATACACTAACAAAGCTTTTCTATTTACACACTTTGCTACATGGGCACTTTACTGGCATGTCCACAGTTCAAAAGTCAATACACTAGCAAAGCTTTACTATTTACACACTTTGCTACATGGGCACTTTACTGGCATGTCCACAGTTCAAAAGTCAATACACTAACAAAGCTTTTCTATTTACACACTTTGCTACATGGGCACTTTACTGGCATGTCCACAGTTCAAAAGTCAATACACTAACAAAGCTTTTCTATTTACACACTTTGCTACATGGGCACTTTACTGGCATGTCCACAGTTCAAATGTCAATACACTAGCAAAGCTTTTCTACTTACACACTTTGCTACATGGGCACTTTACTGGCATGTCCACAGTTCAAAAGTCAATACACTAACAAAGCTTTTCTATTTACACACTTTGCTACATGGGCACTTTACTGGCATGTCCACAGTTCAAAAGTCAATACACTAGCAAAGCTTTACTATTTACACACTTTGCTACATGGGCACTTTACTGGCATGTCCACAGTTCAAAAGTCAATACACTAGCAAAGCTTTTCTATTTACACACTTTGCTACATGGGCACTTTACTGGCATGTCCACAGTTCAAAAGTCAATACACTAACAAAGCTTTTCTATTTACACACTTTGCTACATGGGCACTTTACTGGCATGTCCACAGTTCAAAAGTCAATACACTAACAAAGCTTTTCTATTTACACACTTTGCTACATGGGCACTTTACTGGCATGTCCACAGTTCAAAAGTCAATACACTAACAAAGCTTTTCTATTTACACACTTTGCTACATGGGCACTTTACTGGCATGTCCACAGTTCAAAAGTCAATACACTAGCAAAGCTTTACTATTTACACACTTTGCTACATGGGCACTTTACTGGCATGTCCACAGTTCAAAAGTCAATACACTAACAAAGCTTTTCTATTTACACACTTTGCTACATGGGCACTTTACTGGCATGTCCACAGTTCAAAAGTCAATACACTAACAAAGCTTTTCTATTTAGCTTCAAATCCTTTATACATTGATGGTCATGGGAAAGGGAAAATCAATCATCAGGTTCTAATCTCATCCTCTGAAACCCCCTCACTTTTCATATCCTTTCCTCTTCTTTTCTTTATGTTATTGAGTGTATGGGCGAGTGAAAGAGCATGTGATGTAATTACGTCTTATACAAACTGTATTGCTTTTGTGTTGAGGAGAGCATCTAGGACTGTTTGTGATCCTCATAAAATAAATAAGCAGAACAGATCAAATTACAATACAATATCTAAATTCTGTTGTTGAAGTGATTGCTGGTACTTTCCCATTAAGATGAATTCAGGTAAAAGCCTGTTCAATCCCTCTTGCTTCTGAATGACCCTCAAAAGAACCTGGAAAAAAGTAACACACCAATGCTTAATTATTGCATTTAGTAGCTTTGCATATCCATAATCTATCCTTTGTAAAGTATAAAAATCTCTAACAAAATGGTTATTTGCTAAGGAAAAAACTCAAGCTTGATATATTACTTATCAATAAAAAAAAATGAAGAAAATCAAATGGCCAGGCAAAAGCTATTTACCACTGGTATGGGTTAAGAATAATATGGAGAAAATGTTGAATCAGGCTACATCACTATACCAGATTTCATGGATTTGGGAATCGGTATTTTTTTATCAAAAGAGGGGCTCCTTAAAAATACAGTGTTTGGCTTATTCTGCAGATTCTTTTGGGTCTTAATTTTCCCTATTCCCTTTTTCCAATTGGATTCATCATATCATAATAGTTATCATAACCATCTCGAAGTAATGAAATTTTACCTCTGGCAAGAAAATATTCAGAATGTCCTCATGTGATACTTTTACTGTACGAGACAATTCCAAAACAAGATCTTGAATCTGTAAAATGATACGAAAAACATGTTAAAGTGACTTTGCAGCAGAAAATTGAAAAAAAAAATGCAAACAATCCAAAAGATCACAGTGAGATCTAGGTGACCACAATTGAATGATCTGTATTAGCTCTAGTCTAGGGAAGACTGATTTTTCTTAAGTTAAGTTTTTAGTTTTAAATTTGAAAATAAGAGGAACCTTCATGTGACATTTGAGAAAGACCCATTTGTTTTTGAGAGAAAGTGTCAACAAAGTTAAACTATTAAAATTTAGTTTTTCATTATATTTTGATATTTAATACAGAGCAAGGGACCAAGGGGAACCAAACAGAAATTTTGAGAAAGATCTGTCCAGTACTTTCCAAGATATAGCAATAACACAAACTTCATCCGGCAAAAGTTCAATATAGCTGCCTGTCGACTCTTCTTTTTCATTTTTGGATCAGCCTCAAAATTGACCATGCACAACTATGGACCAAGTGGAAAATTCATATGAAATAGAAAAGGCCGTAACAATTATTGTTTATACAGTACTTACCAAATCTTCTTGAAATGACCCAAATCTTGTAATCTGCATGGTCCTTCGTAGTTGTCTAAACCCCGAATTATGATAAATGTACTTTCGCATTGATTTTGAATCATCTGCTAGCACATCCTGCAATGAGAATAACAGCTCAGTAAATAGATTGTATTTTATGATATTGACTTCATTATATAGGTTCAGCATTAAACAAATCGACAATTGTTTGTACATTTGAATTTTTAAATAAATGATGGTTGAATTTTTCTTTTCCTTTTCTTGTTGAAAGCGTTAAGGCATTAAGGTATGTATAATTTAAAAAGTTACATATAATACAGAACAATAAAAGCACAAACAAAATGGCAAAAGAATAATAATAGAGATAAATATAACATCTTTTCATGCAATAACAAAATATAGTTTAAAACACATTCTGAATATGCAAATCTCCATATCATTCAGGGCACAGAAGAAAATTATGAAGAATTATTAATTCAACTTAAACCTTATATAGCTCTAACACCACCACTCCCAACCCACCAAAGAAATATCCTTACACAAAAATCTGGAACAATAAAGAATCCAGATATATCAGTTTACATCAGGCAGACGAACGACTTGTAATAACATAAATATTCTTTATAAAAGTTAATGGATATTAAATGTCGGTTACATATTATCCCCCCTCCACTTCTTTAAGAATAGCTAAAAGGTTTGTGATTAATTGTAAAACATAAACGTCAAGATTCAGGTTGAGGATCAAAGAGAATGTTTCATTGTTGCCATGCAAATCGATCTTCTTGCATTATTCCAAAAATTTACGAGCACAGTATTTCTTTGATAGTGCTGTAATATATCTTCCCTGAAAACATGTTAGAAGCTTGCAGTATTGAAATCTGACTTTTTCATACCGGGTACTTTGTTTGACTTCTGTAATTTTATTGACTCACATATTATGTTATCCTTGAAATACATGGTCATAATTTTGTCACAATTTCATGCTAATGCTCAAATTCTAATGTACCTTTGGACTGTGTGGGAAGTCATCTGCACTATCTAATAACATTCAAATGAAACCAAAATGCACTTGTCTATATTTAAAACAAATGCAATACATTGATCGTACATGCACTGGTAAAAAGCATTCAAAGTATAATGCATTCAAAATGTCCTTAAGTGTACATACCAAACAGACATTGAAAATTGCCCAATATCAATTGTTTCAGGTAAGATATAAACATAAAACTGCCTAGTATGTAACATATTTGCCAGTCTAAGGTGCATTTGGTTTTCAGTGCTTTACACCTAAGACTGCAACAATTTTACATAATAAATAAATATCTTTTGCACAAAAAATTAGTAAAACAAATTAAAAAGAGATATTATGAAATGGTGGGAGCAGATCTCTTGACAAACCCAATGCTATGAAAAGAGACCCTTATTACCTTGTCAGAAACTAGCAGAAAAGCTGTTATGCAAATAACAAAAATCTCTAACAGTTGGATAATTGGGAAAATATGACAGTACATGGCGTATAGATAGGTACACTTACTGCATACTGCTGTTGATACACATTGTGTAACTTAACATGTAAGAAGATTGTTCTTCTATGCTACCAATGAGTTTTAACATTACAAACCATGCAAAAAAGTAACTTCATTCGAAAGAAACATGGGAGCATTTGAGTTAGTAAAACATTTTTTAAACATTTGTTGCACCAAAATACCTTAACATTTACAAGTCTTTTACAAGACTTGACTGAGAGGTTGATATACCATTCAGTGCTGTGAAAATCAATCAAGATGAATATATATATCACATGCATACAGATGCTTAAATATCTATTATATTCAAAGTAAGTAAGCCGAGCAACTTCAAGTACACAGATTTCACAGAAAGACTATATCACAGAAATTCACATTTTGGCCAATCAAAACCATCATCCAGCATCCATTGACCAATCAAAAGCCATTTTCAAGCAGCCACTGACCAATAAAAAGCCATTTTCCAGCAGCTGCTGAAGGCATAAGGGTAGTAAGCCGAGCAAATTCAAATACAAAGATTTTACAGAACGACAATATCAGAAATTAACATTTTGACCAATTAAAAGCCATTTTCCAGCAGCTACTGAAGGCATATTTCTTGGATGTAATGTCAATGCAAATCAAATTTGAACAAAATGGGACAGTCTTGAAATTTTGACAAATTGAATGACTCCATCTAGTTTTTGTGCTGTCTGATTCAATAATAAAACTTTTGCACTCACCTTTTGCACGCAGGTCAGTTATGAATTTTGATAAAAAAAATCCCTTGTAGTTTTCAATACAATGACGACAATAAGTAATAATGATATAAAGAAAAAAAGTTAAAAAAAAAGAGAGAGAAAAAGTGAAGCAAAAGTACCTGGGGATATATTATGAATTTTACACATACATACAGTAAACCACTTACTAGAATCTTACCTTTTAAGTTTCACCATCCCATCTTCAATGCTGTCACATCCACAAAGGAATACATCTTCTTCCTTAATTTGTGATGCATCAAGTTTCATGCAAATATCATGCACCCATTGACCACATTTGCTGCATTCAATCCACATGGGTGTGATGTCAGGATTGGCACTGCACATAAATGTGCAACAACACCACCCCTCAAATGCACACTCCTCCAAGGATGTTCCGAATACACCAATGGGTGTGACAGCAGGCACTACATGGGTCAAGGATGCATACCTGTAATGATAATGTTGAGGACTCTTATACATCTGGTTCATAAAACACCATGGCTGTCTTTAGTAACCAATTTCTCATACGGACTTCACAATTCAACAAGATTTTGAATTAAGTAAATGAGGCTAATGTGATTAAAGTTATATACAACCATAACCCATGTCTCATGCAAAAACAATCCCAATAGAACTGGATGTTCTGCATAGAAATGATATACATGATGTTAATCTAAAGTGGGTCTATACTTATACATTGACTAAGATGTATGTTCATCATCCCCCCCCCCCCCCCCCCCCCCCCCGTAATAGATATTTAGAATCTACCGACAATTATCAAAAACTTGTTTCATTTTCAAAATTGCCAAATTGTGTATTGTTCTGTCACGCTAAAAGTATGTCATTGAAATTTGATTTCATAGTTTCTTCCTTTACTTTTAACAAGAGATGTCAGAAGACAACATAGCTGGGAGAGTGGATTGAAAGTCTGAATTAGGTATTTAAATGTAGGTCAAAGGTCACGGTCAAGGTCAGGATGTCCACAAATATAGTATCAACAGAAAAGAATTTTTATCTTTTTAATAAAAATATCTATTTTGTTGTGTCCTGGTGAACAAAGGATGAACAAGTAGTAAAGTTCGTTTTGGTAATATGTATAACTGGGAAATTATGTTTTACTAACAATATGAATTCTCTTACTTGCTGTTTGGCTTCACTGGAACCCAAACGATGTGAATGGGAGGAGCAAATTTCACCTTCCCCAAAGGAGGAAACACATCTCCCCTAACGGCATGTGTGCCCTATTCCTCAATTTGAAATGGCTTTCCACTGGTCTGCTAATTAGCTCACACAACATGTGAATGTGGAAAATCGCTGAAACAGATAAAGATGCAACAAAATCAACCATAAATTAATATGTGAAATGAATTTTAACACAAAAAGGTTCTTTCATTGTAAGTATTCACAGCATAGTGTCATTTCATTAAGAAAGAGAAATTGTCAATAGATTCTCATATTAAACATAACTTGCTATAAGTATAAGTAATCAAAGTACATGGATATCAATGACTTTATAATGAAAAATATGCAGTAAAAATATCTTCCTCATGAAAAAAAGGAGGTTAGTTACACCATAATGTTAATATTGGAACTAATGCAAAGGCCAATGCCGGGGTGACAACATTAGCTCTCATTATTCTTCGAAGAGATGAGCTAAAAAGCATTTCAAGAAGAAATCAACTTACAACAATCCCTATACGGATTTTTCAGGGTGGTAAGGATTTCCTCCCGGCACACCAACTCAATGAAACTAACATCCTCACAATTATCTGTGGAGATCACATAGTCTGGACCCTGAATGGCCACAATCCAATTGATAAAGCTGTCTCCAAATTCGTCAAAGATCTGTTCAAACAATTAAACGTGACTCCATGTCAAGATAAACTATTACATACATGCAATAAAAGAAAAAGAATATAATTTCATAGATGTATTACAGTGTCTCAATTAATTCATCCACAACGCTCAGATCTGAATAATTCAATTATCTAAAATTTTAATCTGACACAACATGACATACTTACATATTTAGAATATTCTACTAATCTGTCCTTCATGTTTATCATTGAACAGAGCCTCAAATATGATGCATGGGCCTGATCCCCATATAGAGCCAACGAAAATGAATTAAACAGACAGTTTCCATCTGCTCTAGTGGTCAGGCATACCCTGTTTCCTACAGTAGAAGGAACAAAGTCTTTGTACCTGAAAAACAGAAAGCACTTCAATTAAAAGTATCCATCTCCTTGTTTTTTTTTCAATCACTATTAATAATAACCCCATACTCTATTATTTGCACTTAGGTAAAAACACAACATTCTAAATTACCACCATACCGAATGTTAATATTTCTCTTTAAGAACTTAAGAAGTTATGAAAGCATACTCAAATCTAGGTTAATTTGTTTGTGTTCAAGTTATACCTTCTGTCCACGTCAAAAAGCAACTGCATGTCAAAATTGACACAAAGAGATGTTTTGACGTCGTCAATAAGTGGGAGAACAGTATCCGCCAGGGTCAAAAATTCTTCCCATCCACAGGTTCCTAGAACTCTCATGATAGAGTCATAGTCTATGCAATCCTGCAAGTAAATGCATCAAACTTTTATTCAGATATACCTTCAAACTAGTTCTTGATCGTAAGAATTCACAAAAATGGCATAAAATCTGTTTCCTTTAATAGGAAGAACACCTGAAAATTACCATTTATTTTGGGGGTATTTACTATACAGTACTTTACAAATCGTAAACAACAGTGACTTGTTTTTTCGGCATAGCCGTATAATATTCTTTTTGCCCCGGATATGACGCGACAGGTGGCGTTACTGGTCAAATGAAGTATGTGATTGGTCAATGTACAGGGAAATGCAAAATGCAGATATGCAGTTAAAAACGAAACAAAGTTAGGATTAAATGCAAGCTGAATAAGTGGATGTATCTTTCCAAATGACATATTAATAAAATTATATTCCTGATTCAAATGCAGTATTATTGTCACCAAAAATGATTCAAACCGATATAATTTTGTTATCCGTGCTGAAACCCATTAGTTTGTTAATTTATTTCACCAGCAGTTTTACATTATAACCAACACCATTAAAACTATGCCGTTTATCTTTTTTAAAGATATTTCTTGTCAAATAATGATTCAGTTACTGATACAATTCAGCTACTATTGACATATGTAAATTTTTATATTGTTTCCTTATGACAGAGCTCAGGGTAAATCAAATTTAATAATATAGTATTTCAATTTTACCATAACATAGCTGTCTCAAGGCAGTTCTCATTCATAGCAGTTTACAAATTACTATCCATGAGTATTGGACCTTTTACCACTAGCCAAAAATCAACATTTTTTGCACTGCCCTACCATGTACTCATTTATAGCTAAGACAATCGGGATAAGTAGGGTAAGAGTAGTTTGTTCAAGGATACAACACTGCCTATGCAGGGATTGAAAAGACCTCTCAACAACTAGTCTACTGTCCTACCAACAGACCACCATGCCTTTTAATCTGAAACTATAATACTTTCTTTGCAATTTGCAAACTTTTCAAGTGCACTATCAATAGCAGGTACGAAAAATTTAAAATTAGTAGTCATATAAATATAGAACAATTTCAATACTTCATTGTCTAGCAAATGCTCAATGTGGAGTCTTTTTCTTGCCATCCCTGTCGTTTCTGAAGATATGGCATCCGCTGCTTGAGGTTCATGATCAGGTGTTATAGGAGGTTCAGGTGTTGGGATGTTAGAAGGCGCAGGTGTTAGGGTGGAAGCAGGAGGGACAGGTGTTGGGATGTTAGAAGGCGCAGGTGTTAGGGTGGAAGCAGGAGGGACAGGTGTTGGGATGTTAGAAGGCGCAGGTGTTAGGGTGGAAGCAGGAGGGACAGGTGTTGGGATGTTAGAAGGTGGTGTTTGAACGACAGCTGGTGGTCCCATTGTCTGTTGTCCTGAATTGTGAAATCGGCTTCTGAAATAAAGGAAGGCAATATGCTATTAAATACAAATTAATGTCACCCATAATGTATATAACAAGTTATTGAAAAAATAAACAAATGGTTTCTTAAAGACAAATACAATAAACATATAGTGCATTTTAAAAGGGATAAAATAATATATCAACTTGATTAAACTTCAAATGGGTCATACCATCACGCCTGAAATATTTTGATATTCTGCCTTCCTCATGAAATGTGTTATATCCAATGGTGGATCTATCTATCAATCACATTACTATTTACGATAACAACATTATAATGGACATTTCAAAAAACTACATGATGACAATAAATTAATATGAATGACAAAAAACAGATATAACAACATACGGATATGGATGTCTAGGTTTCTTTTGTGGTGGCTCTGGCATAACATTCAAGTGGGCTTGAAGTGATTCCACAAGCATCACAAGTTCTTTCCAAGATGCCCTTTGATGACCCACTAAAAAAGGTAAATATTTTTTTTCTTTTTATGATCTCCTAATCCCCAATTGTGACCCCCCTCCCCAATAAAAGGAGAAACAAAGAAACATTATGTAAGGATGTAAACCTTTAATGTTTGATGCTGTCACAGTACTTTTACTAAATGTGTGTATACAGAAAACAAACAATTTAATGAAATTATCTAGGTAAATTTTAAACATGTCATCATAGCAAGAGAATGATGAATGAAGAGGCCATAACTCTATCCAATAACGTTTGGCAAAAGTAGAAATAGAACTTGGCCTTTCCCTTAAGGCATTTAACCTTGTTACCAAGTTTGAAGAATATCTGTTATCCTTTGTTGCAGTTTTTTTTACGAAAAGACAGTCTTTTAGTTAATGAAGGGGCCATATCTCCGTCAAATGAAGTCTGGCAAAAGTGGCAATCAAACTTGGCCAACCATTTAAGGCTTTTAAGCTTATTACCGGTTTTGGAGAAAATGTGTTAACATGTGTTGCAGTTATTGCATGGAAAAGACAGAAAATGATCTTTGATAATGAAGGGGCCAAAACTCCACCAAATATAGTTTGGCAACAGTGGCAATCTAACTTGGCAGAGCCCTTAAAAGGCTTTTAAGCATGTTACCAACTTACCATTACCAATTGTAGCAGTTATTGTTGACAGAAGGACAAACCCAAATTGATATACCCCATTTTGATGAAGCAGGGGATGAAAAATATACAAGTCTGAAAGTACATTGGTATTCATAGAATTGTTACAAAAAATGTTGGTTGACAGCAACTCAATATTAAATATCTTTTTTCAAAAAATGTGATTTGTTTTTACATCTGCAATCTTACCTTTTGGATGGTTCAGGGACTGAAATGGCACTGCAGTGTTTTGCCACCATACTGGACAGTTCCCTTCTTGAAATAAATTCCCCGTTTATCTTTGTCTAGTTTAAAATATAAATGCATACATGTACATCACATGTATATGATATATCAAATAATACTGGTAACAAAAAATATCTAATATATATATTTTAATTGATTTATTGAGTCAGATGTGGTGATATAAAAATCTATCAAAATAGAGAAAGGACATCCAGTTTTTCAACAAATCTTAACATCGATGTTAAATAGAAACAAGGGCCCAATGGGCCCAAATCGCTCACCTGCAATGCAGTGATCTTTTCATATATGGATCCTGCAGTTATTTGAAAGCATGCTACAGGACCAATATAATGTCTCTCTGCACTTTGGCTTTTCACTAAAAGTCATTTAAAGATTTAAGCATACTTGATCGACGTGACCTTGAATGAAGGTCAAGGTCATTCATTTGAACAAACTTGGTAGCCCTTCACCCCAGTATGCTACAGACCCAATATCAACTCCCTGGGACTCTTGGTTATTGAGAAGAAGTTGTTTAAAGATTTTAGCCTTTTTGACCCCTGTGACCTTGAATGAAGGTCAAGGTCATTCATTTGAACAAACTTGGTAGCCCTTTACCCCAGCATGCTACAGACCCAATATCAACTCTCTGGGACTCTTGGTTATTGAGAAGAAGTCGTTTAAAGATTTTAGCCTTTTTGACTCCTGTGACCTTGAATGAAAGTCAAGGTCATTCATTTGAACAAACTTGGTAGCCCTTCACCCCAGCATGCTACAGGCCAAATATTAGGTCTCTGGGACTCTTGGTTATTGAGAAGAAGACGTTTAAAGATTTTAGCCTTTTTGACTCCTGTGACCTTGAATGAAAGTCAAGGTCATTCATTTGAACAAACTTGGTAGCCCTTTACCCCAGCACGCTACAGGCCAAATATTAGGTCTCTGGGACTCTTGGTTATTGAGAAGAAGTCGTTTAAAGATTTTAGCCTTTTTGACTCCTGTGACCTTGAATGAAAGTCAAGGTCATTCATTTGAACAAACTTGGTAGCCCTTCACCCCAGCATGCTACAGACCCAATATCAACTCCCTGGGACTCTTGGTTATTGAGAAGAAGTTGTTTAAAGATTTTAGCCTTTTTGACCCCTGTGACCTTGAATGAAGGTCAAGGTCATTCATTTGAACAAACTTGGTAGCCCTTTACCCCAGCATGCTACAGACCCAATATCAACTCCCTGAGACTCTTGGTTATTGAGAAGAAGTCGTTTAAAAGATTTTAGCCTTTTTGACTCCTGTGACCTTGAATGAAAGTCAAGGTCATTCATTTGAACAAACTTGGGAGCCCTTCACCCCAGCATGCTACAGGCCAAATATTAGGTCTCTGGGACTCTTGGTTATTGAGAAGAAGTCGTTTAAAGATTTTAGCCTTTTTGACTCCTGTGACCTTGAATGAAGGTCAAGGTCATTCATTTGAACAAACTTGGTAGCCCTTCACCCCAGCATGCTACAGGCCCAATATTAGGCCTCTGGGACTCTTGGTTATTGAGAAGAAGTCGTTTAAAGATTTTAGCCTTTTTGACTCCTGTGACCTTGAATGACGGTCAAGGTCATTCATTTGAACAAACTTGGTAGCCCTTCACCCCAGCATGCTACAGACCCAATATCAACTCCCTGGGACTCTTGGTTATTGAGAAGAAGTCGTTTAAAGATTTTAGCCTTTTTGACTCCTGTGACCTTGAATGAAAGTCAAGGTCATTCATTTGAACAAACTTGGTAGCCCTTCACCCGTACATGATACAGACCAAATATCAACTCCCTGGGACTCTTGGTTATTGAGAAGAAGTCGTTTAAAGATTTTAGCCTTTTTGACTCCTGTGACCTTGAATGAAAGTCAAGGTCATTCATTTGAACAAACTTGGTAGCCCTTCACCCCAGCATGCTACAGACCCAATATCAAGTCCCTGGGACTCTCGGTTATTGAGAAGAAGTCGTTTAAAGATTTTAGCCTTTTTGACTCCTGTGACCTTGAATGAAGGTCAAGGTCATTCATTTGAACAAACTTGGTAGCCCTTCACCCCAGCATGCTACAGACCCAATATCAAGTCCCTGGGTCTTTTGGCTATTTAGAAGAAGTCGTCTAATTTTTTTTTAGCCTTTTTGACTCCTGTGACCTTGAATGAAAGTCAAGGTCATTCATTTGAACAAACTTGGTAGCCCTTTACCCCAGCATGCTACAGACCCAATATCAACTCCCTGGGACTGTTGGTTGTTGAGAAGAAGTCGTTTGAAGATTTTAGCCTTTTTGACTCCTGTGACCTTGAATGAAGGTCAAGGTCATTCATTTGAACAAACTTGGTAGCCCTTCACCCCAGCATGCTACAGGCCCAATATTAGGTCTCTAGGCCTTTTGGTTATTGAGAAGAAGTTGCTTGAATGGAAAGTTGACGCCGGACGGACGGCCGGACGGCCGGACGGACGGCCGGACGGCCGGACGGACGACGGACGGACGACGGACGCCGCGCCACGGCATAAGCTCACTTGCCCTTCGGGCAGGTGAGCTAAAAAGGAATTAGAAGAAGAGAAAGCAGTCAAGAAGTTTCATCATGAATTACATGTATTGTTGTTGATGCATTGTTATTCTTACTAGACAGGGCATCTGGTGGACTGATGGCTGTTGTGATAAGGCCTCTCATCTCATCAACATCCATGTCAAAAGCATGCTTTGATAGGTGCCCATTATCATGGTTGTCATCATCATCATCATCATCACCATCATCATCACCATCATTGTCATTCACAGCAACTGATGTCCTCTCTGCAAATAAATAATAAATGTGTGCAAGGGCTGTAACTAGTAGTTTTGTATGCCAAATACTATGATGCATGCACTAATGGACAAATTTACAAAAAAAAAAGAAAAAAATTGTCTGTCTTGTATTTTTAAAAGGACACTATAATAAAAACTTTAAAAAAACAACAAAACAATTTTCATTGAAATCAAACTTTAACGATATCTAAATTTCCACCTATCAGAGGCCAGGAAATGTGAGCCATTTTGTTAAAATGTGAAAGTGAGGTTACGAAAGTGACCAGTATCCCATGATGTACCGACATACCATATTTCATCGAAATCGAAAAATATCTAAATTTGGACATATCAGAGTTGCACACCCCCTGACCATGATGAACCCTTTTGTCAGGTTTCATGAAGTTCTGTCCAAAGGTTTTCGAGAAAGTGTCAGAAACTTTTACGGCAGAAGAAGAGGAATAATAATAAAAAGAAGAAACGGAGCAATCACAATAAGTCCCCCAATTCGTTTGGAGGACTTATTAAGAAACGGAGCAAAAACAATATGCCCCCACTTCTTTTGGGGGACATAATTAAGGAGTTTAAATGAACATCAAGTCGTATTCTGATTGAAATCACAAAAAAAAAAAAAAAAAAAAAGAAAGATGTTAGTTTACGACTACAAGTGCACAAATGTCAAACATGTATTTCCGTATTTCCATGAAAATGAACCATCATCGTTCATAAAGTTGAATATATACCCAAATGATTGAAGCAGGTAATATATTATCTGACAAGGAAGTTTAACTATTTGTTTGTAAACTGTTGATCATTGTGTTAACTTTTCCCATATTATATCATGACTATTACGCATCTACTAATGTAACTGAAGGCTAGGTATATGAAGCATTGCACAATTAATTTCAAGTTGAGTTAGATTATATAAGCAATGCTATAATAACCACTATGGCAAGATTTGTTTTTATTAGAGAAGCTATTTCTTATTCCATTGACATATTCATGTGTCAATTCATTAAAATCTTAACCACCAACTTGAGTGCAACATTTTTTCTCATGACCTGGTATCAAAATACCACCATTATAAATCCATTTTTTCAAATCTTTGATATAAAGGAAATGCCAAAATCAATCAATAACACAACATCTGATTCTAATTTGTATTGCACTTCAATTAAACCTGATCAAAACTTTTCAGAAAAAATACCTTGTTGGAAAAACTGTTGCTGCTGTAAAGCCTCCTTAAATTTCTGCTGAATGTCTGGTCCCAGCCTTTGCAAAAGGTCATTGCTCCCTTTAAAATGTGACAAAAACAACATATTATGTTTACATATCACCTAGTAATCTTATCAGTGCACCAATAGCATAATTTGAATAGTATCTAATTTAACATTGCCATTTGTCATCAATTTCTCCTGAATTGGTCTGTATTTAAAAGGAGGATAAAGAGATCAAATGGCAATATCACATACATGATTTTGGCATTATACACTTCTCTTGGCCTTATAGATCTTTAAATTTGTTCATTATATGTTCCCGTGAACAACCAGGGCTATTATAAATATCATGACCTGAACTTGATTATGATTTTTTTTAAACATGGCTGAGAAAAGCGAAATTTAAGGCTAAATAGTTATTTCAACAAGCAAACAGATTCTCATGAATGAAAAAGAAATTTTAAAACTTTTTCAAACACATTACCTGCAGAAACAAATGTATTTCCAACAAGTGCAAAACACAAAATTGGAGATCTTGTCTTCTCTTTGTATGCATCAATCTGTTGAAATTAAATAAAAGAATATCAGCTACAGCACAATTCATGGTGGGAAATCATATATATGCTTTTCTATGTACCTTAACAGTCTTTTGTACTGATTAAGAATAACAAGAGGCCCATGGGGCCTGTATCGCTCACCTGGTTGGATTTGACCAAATGTCAAAATAATGTTCATGTTCAATTCCTTTTGTTTGTTAACCTCAAACAATGCTATTGGTTATAGCGTGGGTATCCCAACTGCTTTAAAGAAATAATGAAGTCCAGACTCTCTGAGTTTACAACATGCATTTATAACTTTATGACTAGTAGTGATTTAAAGGAATTACCTATATTTCCCATATGGGGCCCCACCCCTTTTGCGCCTCGGGGGAGGGGGTAGAGTCACCATTTATGCAAAATCTGTTCCCCTTCCCCAAAGATTGTTTCTTACTAAATTGGGTTCAAATCCATTCATAAATGTATGACTAGTAGCGATTTAAAGGAATTACCTCTATTTCCCATATGGGGCGCCGCCCCTTTGGCCCCTTGGGGGTCAGAGTAACCATTTATCCAAAATCTGTTCCCCTTCCCTGGAGGATGTTTCTGATGTAATTGGGTTCAAATCCATTCATCACTTTATGACAAGTAGCGATTTTAAGGAATTGCCTCAATTTCCCCTATTGGGCCCCGCCCCTCAGGCCCATTGGGGGTCAGAGTCGCCATTTATGCAAAATCTGTTCCCCTTTCCCCAAGAATGTTTCTGACCAAATTGGGTTCAAATCCATTCATAACTTTATGACTAGTAGCAATTTAAAGGAATTACCTCTATTTCCCCATTAGGCCCCGCCCCTTTGGCCCCTTGGGGGTCAGAGTCACCATTTATGCAAAATCTGTTCCCCTTCCCCCAAGAATGTTTCTTACTAAATTGGGTTCAAATCCATTCATAAATGTATGACTAGTAGCGATTTAAAGGAATTACCTCTATTTCCCATATGGGGCGCCGCCCCTTTGGCCCCTTGGGGGTCAGAGTAACCATTTATCCAAAATCTGTTCCCCTTCCCTGGAGGATGTTTCTGACTAAATTGGGTTCAAATCCATTCATAACTTTATGACAAGTAGCGATTTTAAGGAATTGCCTCAATTTCCCCTATTGGGCCCCGCCCCTCAGGCCCCTTGGGGGTCAGAGTCACCATTTATGCAAAATCTGTTCCCCTTCCCCCAAGAATGTTTCTGACCAAATTGGGTTCAAATCCATTCATAACTTTATGACTAGTAGCGATTTAAAGGAATTACTTCTATTTCCCCTATTGGGACCCGCCCCTTTGGCTCCTCGGGGGTCAGAGTCACCATTTATGCAAAAAACTGTTCCCCTTCCCTGAAGGATGTTTCTGACCAAATTGGGTTCAAATCCATTCATAACTTTATGACAAGTAGCGATTTTAAGTAATTGCCTCAATTTCCCCTATTGGGCCCCGCCCCTCAGGCCCCTTGGGGGTCAGAGTCACCATTTATGCAAAATCTGTTCCTCTTCCCAAGAATGTTTCTGACCAAATTGGATTAAAATCCATTCATAACTTTATGACTAGTAGCGATTTAAAGGAATTACCTCTATTTCCCCATTAGGCCCCGTCCCTTTGGCCCCTTGGGGGTCAGAGTCACCATTTATGCAAAATCTGTTCCACTTCCCCCAAGAATGTTTCTGACCAAATTGGGTTCAAATCCATTCATAACTTTATGACTAGTAGCGATTTAAAGGAATTACTTCTATTTCCCCTATTGGGACCCGCCCCTTTGGCTCCTCGGGGGTCAGAGTCACTATTTATGCAAAAAACTGTTCCCCTTCCCTGAAGGATGTTTCTGACCAAATTGGGTTCAAATCCATTCATAACTTTATGACAAGTAGCGATTTTAAGGAATTGCCTCAATTTCCCCTATTGGGCCCCGCCCCTCAGGCCCCTTGGGGGTCAGAGTCACCATTTATGCAAAATCTGTTCCCCTTCCACCAAGAATGTTTCTGACCAAATTGGGTTCAAATCCATTCATAACTTTATGACTAGTAGCGATTTAAAGGAATTACTTCTATTTCCCCTATTGGGACCCGCCCCTTTGGCTCCTCGGGGGTCAGAGTCACCATTTATGCAAAAAACTGTTCCCTTTCCCTGAAGGATGTTTCTGACCAAATTGGGTTCAAATCCATTCATAACTTTATGACAAGTAGCGATTTTAAGTAATTGCCTCAATTTCCCCTATTGGGCCCCGCCCCTCAGGCCCCTTGGGGGTCAGAGTCACCATTTATGCAAAATCTGTTCCCCTTCCTAAGAATGTTTCTGACCAAATTGGATTAAAATCCATTCATAACTTTATGACTAGTAGCGATTTAAAGGAATTACCTCTATTTCCCCATTAGGCCCCGTCCCTTTGGCCCCTTGGGGGTCAGAGTCACCATTTATGCAAAATCTGTTCCACTTCCCCCAAGAATGTTTCTTACTAAATTGGGTTCAAATCCATTCATAAATGTATGACTAGTAGCGATTTAAAGGAATTACCTCTATTTCCCATATGGGGCGCCGCCCCTTTGGCCCCTTGGGGGTCAGAGTATCCATTTTTCCAAAATCTGTTCCCCTTCCCTGGAGGATGTTTCTGACTAAATTGGGTTCAAATCCATTCATAACTTTATGACAAGTAGCGATTTTAAGGAATTGCCTCAATTTCCCCTATTGTGCCCCGGCCCCTCAGGCCCCTTGGGGGTCAGAGTCACCATTTATGCAAAATCTGTTCCCCTTCCCCCAAGAATGTTTCTGACCAAATTGGGTTCAAATCCATTCATAACTTTATGACTAGTAGCGATTTAAAGGAATTACTTCTATTTCCACTATTGGGACCTGCCCCTTTGGCCCCTTGGGGGTCAGAGTCACCATTTATGCAAAATCTGTTCCCCTTCCCCCAAGAATGTTTCTGACCAAATTGGGTTGAAATCCATTCATAACTTTATGATTAGTAGCGATTTAAAGGAATTACCTCTATTTCCCCATTAGGCCCCGCCCCTTTGGCCCCTTGGGGGTCAGAGTCACCATTTATGCAAAATCTGTTCCCCTTCCCCCAAGAATGTATCTGACCAAATTGGGTTCAAATCCATTCATAACTTTATGACTAGTAGCGATTTGAAGAAATTACCTCTATTTCCCCATTAGGCCCCGCCCCTTTGGCCCCTTGGGGGTCAGAGTCACCATTTATGCAAAATCTGTTCCCCTTCCCCCAAGAATGTTTCTGACCAAATTGGGTTCAAATCCATTCATAACTTTATGACTAGTAGCGATTTAAAGGAATTACCTCTATTTCCCCATTAGGCCCCGCCCCTTTGGCCCCTTGGGGGTCAGAGTAACCATTTATGCAAAATCTGTTCCCCTTCCCCAAAGGATGTTTCTGACCAAATTGGATTAAAATCCATTCATAACTTTATGACTAGTAGCGATTTAAAGGAATTACCTCTATTTCCCCATTAGGCCCCGCCCCTTTGGCCCCTTGGGGGTCAGAGTCACCATTTATGCAAAATCTGTTCCCCTTCCCCCAAGAATGTTTCTGACCAAATTGGGTTCAAATCCATTCATAACTTTATGACAAGTAGCGATTTAAAGGAATTACCTCAATTTGCCCTATTGGGCCCCGCCCCTCAGGCCCCTTGGGGGTCAGAGTCACCATTTATGCAAAATCTGATCCCCTTCTGCCAAGGATGTTTCTGACTAAATTTGGTCAAAATGCAATAAGAACCTTTTGACTAGTAGCGATTTGAAGCAAATGTTGACGGACGACGGACGACAGACGACGGACGCCCCGCCATGACATAAGCTCACCGGACCTTCGGTCCAGGTGAGCTAAAAAACCAAGAGTTCCCAGAGGGACCTTGGTGCACACCATTGAATGATCTATATCAGTCAATTGAAAGATAGATTTTTAGGTCATCTGACCCGAAGGGTCAGGATGACCTATAGTCATCATGCTTCGTCCGTCGTCGTGCGCCGTCCGCCGTGCGTAAACTTTTCACATTTCAATCTTCTTCTCAAGTTCCACCAGTGGGATTAAGCTGAAACTTGCCTGAAATGATCCTGAGATGATCCTGACCAAGTGTTGTTATTTTTCGGGTCAGTCTGAAATCCAAGATGGCTGCCATAGCCGCCATTTTGAAAACACATTTTAAACTTCTTCACAAGTTCCACCAGTGCTGTTGGGCTGAAACTTGCCTGAATTGTTCCTGAGATGATCCCGACCAAGTGTTGTTATTTTTTAGATTGGTCTGAAATCCAAGATGGCCGCCATATCCGCAATCTTAAAAAACACATTTTAAACTTATTCTCCAGTTCCACTGGTGTCATTCAGCTGGAAATTTGTGAGAATGTTAAGGAAGGAGAGCAAACTAAGTGTTGTTGTTTTTTTTCGGCCTCGTAAAAGCTTTGACATGGCAGCAATGACGGCCATTTTGTAACATGATTGCGCAATCATGGTTTTCATGAACAACACCTATTTCAAACTTCTTCTCAAATTCCACCAGTGGGATTCAGCTCTTACTTACCAGAAATTATCCTTAGATGGTCCAGACCAAGTGTTATTATTTATTGGGTCGGTCAGAAATCCAAGATGGCCACCATGGCCAACAGTGCCACTATATACTTGCTACAGAGAATGCATACTACAATAATATAAGGGTTTTAATTTAGAGTCAGATGACCGTTAAGGCCCCTGGGCCTCTTGTTTTCTCTGCTTTTCCTTCTTTCCCTCTTGCTTTAAAACATTGGATAATATGGACAAGATATGTAGAAACTATAGTAGGGTGTAAGTAAGCAAATGGTATCATTCTGATCAGAGAAACTGAGGGGATTACAAATATTTTGAAGGACTCTCGCATCTTCAGAAGTAATTTCAACATTCAAATTCAAATAATCCTAAAGCTTTCAGTTAATCTTGATTTAAGTCCAACCTTGAAATATAAATTACAATATATCAAAGCAGAAGCTGCTTATATCTAGCTAATGCAAGACTCCAAATCAATGACTTTTCTATGAGACTGACTTCAATCAGCACTTAGCTTTTCTTGTCCTGTTAAACTTTGTAGACCATTGTATCTTTACACCTGTAATAACCAAAATAACTTTAACTTTAGTTTATCAATTTTTCAGCACTACAAAAGTAATTCAATACTTACTTTTGACTCCAGGTGTCGCCAAGCTTTAAAGGGTTTACTTTGGGGCATTTCAAGTTTTGTTCTGTAAAAAAATTAAAGATAAATTATGAAAAACAACCATGCTGGATATTGCTAATGCAAAACATATCCCATACTGGCCCCCACTAAAAATAGCAAGTGACCTTGATAAAAACAAGAGGCCCATGGGGCCTGTATCGCTCACCTGGTTGGATTGGACCAAATGTCAAAATAATGTTCATATTCAATTTGTTTTATTTGTAAATCTCTAACAATGCTATATATGGTTATAGTGTGGGAATCCGAACTGCTTTAAAGATTAATGAAGTCCAGACTCTCTAAAGGTCTGAAAGACCTCAAGAATTGTTTTTAGAACATGCATGCATTCATCACTTTATAACTAGTAGCGATTTAAAGGAATTACCTCTATTTCCCCTATTGGGCCCCACCCTTTTGGCCCCTCGGGGGGTCAGAGCCACCATTTATGCAAATTCTGTTCCCCTTCCCCCAAGGATGTCTCTGACCAAATTGGGTTAAAATCCATTCATAACTTTATGACTAGTAGCGATTTAAAGGAATTACCTCTATTTCCCCTATTGGGCCCCGCCCCTTTGGCCCCTCGGGGGTCAGAGTCACCATTTATGCAAAATCTGTTCCCCTTCTGCAAAGGATGTTTCTGACCAAATTGGGTTCAAATCTATTCATTACTTTATGACTAGTAGCGATTTAAAGGAATTACCTCTATTTCCCCTATTGGGCCCCGCTCCTTTGGCCCCTTTGGGGTCAGAGTCACCATTTATGCAAAATCTGTTCCCCTTCCCCCAAGGATGTTTCTGACCAAATTGGATTAAAATCCATTCATAACTTTATGACTAGTAGCGATTTAAAGGAATTACCTCTATTTCCCCTATTGGGCCCGCCCCTTTGGCCCCTTTAGGGTTAGAGTCACCATTTATGCAAAATTTGTTCCACTTTCCCCAAGGATGTTTCTGGCCAAATTTGGTCAAAATCCAATAAGAACTTCTTAACTAGTAGCGATTTAAAGGAATAACCTCTATTTCTCCTATTGGGCCCCGCCCCTTTGGCCCCTCGGGGGTCAGAGTCACCATTTATGCAAAATCTGTTCCCCTTCCCCCAAGGATGTTTCTGACCAAATTGGATTAAAATCCATTCATAACTTTATGACTAGTAGCGATTTAAAGGAATTACCTCTATTTCCCCTATTGGGCCCGCCCCTTTGGCCCCTTTAGGGTTAGAGTCACCATTTATGCAAAATTTGTTCCCCTTTCCCCAAGGATGTCTCTGACCAAATTGGGTTCAAGTCCATTCATAACTTTATGACAAGCAGCGATTTAAAGGAATTACCTCTATTTCCCCTATTGGGCCCCGCCCCTTTGGCTCCTCGGGGGTCAGAGCCACCATTTATGCAAAATCTGTTCCCCTTCCCTCAAGGATGTCTCTGACCAAGTTGGGTTCAAATCCATTCATAACTTTATGACTAGTAGTGATTTAAAGGAATTATCTCTATTTCCCCTATTGGGCCCCGCCCCTTTGGCCCCTTTAGGGTTAGAGTCACCATTTATGCAAAATCTGTTCCCCTTCCCCCAAGGATGTTTCTGACCAAGTTGGGTTCAAATCCATTCATAACTTTATGACTAGTAGCGATTTAAAGGAATTACCTCTATTTCTCCTATTGGGCCCCGCCCCTTTGGCCCCTCGGGGGTCAGAGTCACCATTTATGCAAAATCTGTTCCCCTTCCCCCAAGGATGTTTCTGACCAAATTGGATTAAAATCCATTCATAACTTTATGACTAGTAGCGATTTAAAGGAATTACCTCTATTTCCCCTATTGGGCCCGCCCCTTTGGCCCCTTTAGGGTTAGAGTCACCATTTATGCAAAATTTGTTCCCCTTTCCCCAAGGATGTCTCTGACCAAATTGGGTTCAAGTCCATTCATAACTTTATGACAAGCAGCGATTTAAAGGAATTACCTCTATTTCCCCTATTGGGCCCCGCCCCTTTGGCTCCTCGGGGGTCAGAGCCACCATTTATGCAAAATCTGTTCCCCTTCCCTCAAGGATGTCTCTGACCAAGTTGGGTTCAAATCCATTCATAACTTTATGACTAGTAGTGATTTAAAGGAATTATCTCTATTTCCCCTATTGGGCCCCGCCCCTTTGGCCCCTTTAGGGTTAGAGTCACCATTTATGCAAAATCTGTTCCCCTTCCCCCAAGGATGTTTCTGACCAAGTTGGGTTCAAATCCATTCATAACTTTATGACTAGTAGCGATTTAAAGGAATTACCTCTATTTCTCCTATTGGGCCCCGCCCCTTTGGCCCCTCGGGGGTCAGAGTCACCATTTATGCAAAATCTGTTCCCCTTCTGCCAAGGATGTTTCTGGCCAAATTTGGTCAAAATCCAATAAGAACTTCTTAACTAGTAGCGATTTAAAGGAATAACCTCTATTTCTCCTATTGGGCCCCGCCCCTTTGGCCCCTCGGGGGTCAGAGTCACCATTTATGCAAAATCTGTTCCCCTTCTGCCAAGGATGTTTCTGGCCAAATTTGGTCAAAATCCAATAAGAACTTCTTGACTAGTAGCGATTTAAAGGAATAACCTCTATTTCCCCTATTGGGCCCCGCCCCTTTGGCCCCTCGGGGGTCAGAGTCACCATTTATGCAAAATCTGTTCCCCTTCTGCCAAGGATGTTTCTGGCCAAATTTGGTCAAAATCCAATAAGAACTTCTTGACTAGTAGCGATTTAAAGGAATTACCTCTATTTCCCCTATTGGGCCCCGCCCCTTTGGACCCTCGGGGGTCAGAGTCACCATTTATGCAAAATCTGTTCCCCTTCTGCCAAGGATGTTTCTGGTCAAATTTGGTCAAAATCCAATAAAAACTTCTTGACTAGTAGCGATTTGAAGTAAATGTTGACGGACGACGGACAGACGGACGGACGGACGGCTGCGCCATGACATAAGCTCACCGGACCTTCAGTCCAGGTGAGCTAAAAACTGTTACTCAAACCTTGATCTGTAAATACTCATACTGAAGTTATAATTACATACATGTACTTACTTTCATAACATACCTTGAAGCATGCCCGAGAAAAGTGTGGAAAACTGATTGAACTGACATGTACAAATAGTGAGACCATAAGCGAGAGATGAGACATGATATAACATCGTGTCACAATATCCTGGTCACTTCTGTCAAAAGTGAGAGATGAGACCAGGGGATATTACGTCATGTTACAATACCCTGGTCTCTTCTGTCAAAAGTGAGAGATGAGACCAGGAATGATATTACGTCATGTTACAATATTCTGGTCTCTTCTGTCAAAAGTGAGAGATGAGACCAGGAATGATATTACCTCATGTTACAATATCCTGGTCTCTTCTGTCAAAAGTGAGAGATGAGACCAGGAATGATATTACGTCATGTTACAATATCCTGGTCTCTTCAATCAAAAGTGAGAGATTAGACCAGGAAGGATATTACGTCATGTTACAATATCCTGGTCTCTTCTGTCAAAAGTGAGAGATGAGACCAGGAATGATATTACGTCATGTTACAATACCCTGGTCTCTTCTGTCAAAAGTGAGAGATGAGACCAGGAATGATATTACGTCATGTTACAATATCCTGGTCTCTTCTGTCAAAAATGAGAGATGAGACCAGGAATGATGTAACGTCATGTTACAATATCCTGGTCTCTTCTGTCAAAAGTGAGAGATGAGACCAGGAATGATATTACGTCATGTTACAATATTCTGGTCTCTTCTGTCAAAAGTGAGAGATGAGACCAGGAATGATATTACCTCATGTTACAATATCCTGGTCTCTTCTGTCAAAAGTGAGAGATGAGACCAGGAATGATATTACGTCATGTTACAATATCCTGGTCTCTTCAATCAAAAGTGAGAGATTAGACCAGGAAGGATATTAAGTCATGTTACAATATCCTGGTCTCTTCTGTCAAAAGTGAGAGATGAGACCAGGAATGATATTACGTCATGTTACAATACCCTGGTCTCTTCTGTCAAAAGTGAGAGATGAGACCAGGAATGATATTACGTCATGTTACAATATCCTGGTCTCTTCTGTCAAAAATGAGAGATGAGACCAGGAATGATATAACGTCATGTTACAATATCCTGGTCTCTTCTGTCAAAAGTGAGAGATGAGACCAGGAATGATATTACGTCATGTTACAATATTCTGGTCTCTTCTGTCAAAAGTGAGAGATGAGACCAGGAATGATATTACCTCATGTTACAATATCCTGGTCTCTTCTGTCAAAAGTGAGAGATGAGACCAGGAATGATATTACGTCATGTTACAATATCCTGGTCTCTTCAATCAAAAGTGAGAGATTAGACCAGGAAGGATATTACGTCATGTTACAATATCCTGGTCTCTTCTGTCAAAAGTGAGAGATGAGACCAGGAATGATATTACGTCATGTTACAATACCCTGGTCTCTTCTGTCAAAAGTGAGAGAGGAAGGATATTACGTCATGTTACAATATCCTGGTCTCTTCTGTCAAAAGTGAGAGATGAGACCAGGGGATATTACGTCATGTTACAATACCCTGGTCTCTTCTGTCAAAAATGAGAGATGAGACCAGGAATGATATAACGTCATGTTACAATATTCTGGTCTCTTCTGTCAAAAATGAGAGATGAGACCAGGAATGATGTAACGTCATGTTACAATATCCTGGTCTCTTCTGTCAAAAGTGAGAGATGAGACCAGGAATGATATTACGTCATGTTACAATATTCTGGTCTCTTCTGTCAAAAGTGAGAGATGAGACCAGGAATGATATTACCTCATGTTACAATATCCTGGTCTCTTCTGTCAAAAGTGAGAGATGAGACCAGGAATGATATTACGTCATGTTACAATATCCTGGTCTCTTCAATCAAAAGTGAGAGATTAGACCAGGAAGGATATTAAGTCATGTTACAATATCCTGGTCTCTTCTGTCAAAAGTGAGAGATGAGACCAGGAATGATATTACGTCATGTTACAATATCCTGGTCTCTTCTGTCAAAAGTGAGAGATGAGACCAGGAATGATATTACGTCATGTTACAATATCCTGGTCTCTTCTGTCAAAAATGAGAGATGAGACCAGGAATGATATAACGTCATGTTACAATATCCTGGTCTCTTCTGTCAAAAGTGAGAGATGAGACCAGGAATGATATTACGTCATGTTACAATATTCTGGTCTCTTCTGTCAAAAGTGAGAGATGAGACCAGGAATGATATTACCTCATGTTACAATATCCTGGTCTCTTCTGTCAAAAGTGAGAGATGAGACCAGGAATGATATTACGTCATGTTACAATATCCTGGTCTCTTCAATCAAAAGTGAGAGATTAGACCAGGAAGGATATTACGTCATGTTACAATATCCTGGTCTCTTCTGTCAAAAGTGAGAGATGAGACCAGGAATGATATTACGTCATGTTACAATACCCTGGTCTCTTCTGTCAAAAGTGAGAGAGGAAGGATATTACGTCATGTTACAATATCCTGGTCTCTTCTGTCAAAAGTGAGAGATGAGACCAGGGGATATTACGTCATGTTACAATACCCTGGTCTCTTCTGTCAAAAATGAGAGATGAGACCAGGAATGATATAACGTCATGTTACAATATCCTGGTCTCTTCTGTCAAAAGTGAGAGATGAGACCAGGAATGATATTACGTCATGTTACAATATTCTGGTCTCTTCTGTCAAAAGTGAGAGATGAGACCAGGAATGATATTACCTCATGTTACAATATCCTGGTCTCTTCAATCAAAAGTGAGAGATGAGACCAGGAATGATATTACGTCATGTTACAATATCCTGGTCTCTTCTGTCAAAAGTGAGAGATGAGACCAGGAATGATATTACGTCATGTTACAATACCCTGGTCTCTTCTGTCAAAAGTGAGAGATGAGACCAGGAATGATATTACGTCATGTTACAATATTCTGGTCTCTTCTGTCAAAATTGAGAGAGGAAGGATATTACGTCATGTTACAATATCCTGGTCTCTTCTGTCAAAAGTGAGAGATTAGACCAGGAATGATATTACGTCATGTTACAATATCCTGGTCTCTTCTGTCAAAAGTGAGAGATTAGACCAGGAATGATATTACGTCATGTTACAATATCCTGGTCTCTTCAATCAAAAGTGAGCGGTGAGACCAGGAATGATATTACATCATATTACAATATCCTCGTCTCTTCTGTCAAAAGTGAGAGATGAGACCAGGAAGGAAATTACGTCAAACTTTAATTTTTGCTCTGTGTCCCATTACCAAGAATAGACTCACTCCCTTCAGCAGCGTGTATGAACATAAAGGGGTATGACCTAGTGACCTAATTAAAGGAGAGGTCATGACCTCTTAACGTGCAAAGGTCATGACCTTAACCTTAGATGGGAGCGTGACGGGAGGTGGGAGAGCACACATGTTGATTCCAGGCCATCTGCGGAACGGGGTTCTGAGGTCATTGTCCTGTCCAAAGAGCTCCACCACTTTAAGGGGAAAAACCCAGTGCTACAAATAGGCATTTGACCTACTGAGCATGACAGAAATAAACTTGTTTTTTTTAAGATGAAGGTACCGCGTCAGGAGAGACGCCACACAAGTGTTTAAGGTCATGTGATAGAATTAAAATAAGTATCTGGCACTTGTTATTTTTTTTCATTGGTCATGGGTAATTTAAAACATACAGTCTAACACAGTTGATACTAACTTTACCTATTGGTTAGAATTTGAAAAGAAATATCGCTGTTGACCAATCGTATGTTGTTATGTCGTCATTGCTATGGTGATGATCCCGATCTCGGAGGTAAGGCGGATCAAAATAAAACGCCAAACAGTATGCACCAATACTTTCGTCCTCACGTTCGCAGTGCCAAACCTTCCTCCATCGGTAATGATAGGTTACATGAGATGTAACGTCTCGCCCTACATACCGAATCCTCTACGATGTCGTAACTGCCAGAGATACGGCCATCATGAGGACAGATGCAGGCGAAGGGAGGTTGGCGAACACTGCGGACGAGAGGGCCATAACGACACGGATAGCTGTGATATCACCGGCAAACGATGTGTTAATTGCAAGGGCAACCATGCAGCCTCATCTCGAGACTGTCTTTCCTGGAAGAAGGAGAGGGAAGTTCTGCGGGTAAAGTATACCCGCAACATTTCCTTCCCTGAGGCCAGGAGAGCGGTCGAGAGTAATGACCCTGCTGCGTTGTCCTATGCATCAATAACAAAATCCAAAACACAACAGCATCAAATTACAGTCAGCGATGCGAAAGTACAAGCTTACTTTTATAAGCCAGCTTTCTGTGCGGAGGTACCACCTTTGATGGACGAAAGGAATGACAAGATTCTTTTCGGTTTGGCATCCCGTTTCAAGTCAGGAAGGGTAGCGTCTAAGACCACCTCAATATCAGTTAGACCTTCCCAGCCTGACGAAACGGCAGTTATCAAGACCAATATGCCAGCACCTCCAGCACATACACCCGCACGCCATATAACACAAACATCGAAGCCGAGGGTCACCCACCACAGACGGACTGTATCACAGCCGTCAGACCTTAATAAGATTGCTGGTAACACCAATAAACGACCAGCAACCACACCACCTCAAGACCAACGAAAACCGAAGGTAAAGCTACACAGATTACCTTCCTTAAACAACACAAAGCCTAGCAAAGGCTCAAATGACCCTATCCATGGTCATAACAGGTACGACGTTCTTGCGGACGACAGTGAGTTTGGTGACAGCAGCAATGCTGTCACCAGACAACCTACACCAAGTAGTCCTGTCAGTCCAAACGAACCTGGATAGTGGACAGCAATACGAACAATTTTATCATACAATGGAACATACGCGGACTAAGGGCAAATTTAGAAGAGTTTCAAAATTTATCTAAAGAATTTAGACCTGCCTTATTCTGCCTGCAGGAAGTCATGTTAAAAAACCCAATTACTTTCAGAAATTTCTCGCTCTACAATAGCATCGCAACGGTAGGAAACAGAGGTGGCGCAGCTGTAGCTGTCCATAAAACTATTCCTCACAGACTTATCACGTTAAACACAAATTTACAGGCTGTTGCTGTTTGTGCGACTTTACACAGACAAGTAACTGTCTGTTCAATTTATCTTCCTCCTAGTATTGCTTTCACTAGTGAGCAACTTAATAACCTCGTCTCGCACTCCCAGCACCATACATAATTCTCGGAGATTTTAATGGGCATAACAGTCTGTGGGGCTCCCCGAACACAGATGAGAGAGGAAGACGTATTGAGGAATTTATAGATAAAAACAACCTGTGTCTTTTTAACAATAATACCCCAACATATCCACATCCTGCTACAGGCTCTCGTACCCACATAGACCTATCATTATGCCATCCATCCATTTTACTCGATTATGACTGGAGGGTAAATGATGATCTATGTGGGAGTGACCACTTCCCTATTTTTCTTAGGAATATTGGGACCCCTCTTGATAAACCACTTCCTCGATGGAATGTCCACAGGGCGGATTGGGGCCAATTTAAACACCTGTGCAACGAGAAGCTTACTGTAGAAAAATTCACTAACCTGGATGACCCAATTAAAACATTCACTGAAACGATAACTTCTATTGCCACAAAAATGATACCAAAGTCCGTCCCAAAACCTACAAAGTTCCTTTTATCTGAAGAATCTTTTATCAATAGATCCGGCCGAAAGGCAGCTCTAAGACGATTCCTGACTTCCCCCTACAACTGAAAATTACAATAATTTTAAAATTTGGAGGGCGAAGGCTCGGCGATCTATTAAGTCCGACAAAAAGAATAGCTGGAAGGAATACATTTCTAAAATATCTTCAAACACATCATCAAAAAAGATATGAGATCAGATACGAAAAATAAGTGGAAAACGAAAAACGGCTCCAGCATCCCATCTTATCAACAATAGCCAAATTTTCTCTTCTACATCTGAAATTGCAAATGCATTTGCTAAAAATATAGCCCATAACTCATCCGCCAAAAATCACTCCAAAAAATTCCAAACTTTCAAAAAAGACAAAGAAAAGAAACGTCTTAACTTCAAATCATTCAACACAGAGAGTTACAACAAGCCTTTTGATCTCCAGGAGTTGCTTGAATCGCTAAAAAGATCGACCGTTTCAGCAGGTGGGCCAGATGAAATTCCGTATCAATTCCTGAAACATTTACCAGAATCATCATCACGATGTCTCTTATATATTTTTAATCAAGTATTCGCTTCCGGTAAGATCCCCGAGTCTTGGAAGGAATCTACAGTTATTCCAATTCCAAAACCTGGTAAGGACGCCAATGAACCAAATAATTATCGCCCTATCTCTCTAACAAGCTGCATCTGTAAAACACTTGAACGGATGATAAACAATAGACTAGTTTGGTTCCTTGAATCCAATAATATTTTGAGTCCACTACAAAGCGGATTCAGAAACCGCAGAGGAACAGTAGACCACCTGGTCAGATTAGAAACCTTTATTCGAGAAGCTTTCGCAAAGAAGGAACATCTTGTTGCTGTGTTCTTTGATCTGGAGAAAGCATACGATACTACATGGCAATATGGTATTATGACAGACTTGCATGAAATTGGTGTACGTGGGAATCTCCCTAAATTCATTTCAAACTACATATCTGACAGACATTTTAAGGTTCGCGTTGGCTCAACGTATTCTGAAACAGCTAAACAGGAAATGGGAGTCCCTCAGGGTGGGATCCTTTCCGTAACTCTTTTCGGTCTGAAAATCAACAGTATAACTAAATGTCTCGGTAAGTCAACTGAAGGGTCTCTATTTGTTGATGACTTCTTGATCTGCTATAGGTCGAAGAACATGCACACGATAGAACGACAACTTCAACAATGTTTGGGCAAACTACAAACATGGGCAGATGAAAACGGCTTCAAATTTTCCAGATCAAAAACTGTCTGCATGCACTTCTGCCAAAAACGAAAGCCACATAATAATCCCGATCTAACATTAAATGGAAGCAAAATTCCAGTTGTAGAACAAACCAAATTCCTCGGACTAATTTTCGATTCAAAACTCTCCTTTGTTCCACATATTAAACACATAAAGGATAAGTGCTCAAAGGCAATGAATATTTTACGCGTACTATCCCACACCGACTGGGGTGCGGACCGTGAAATGCTCTTGCGCCTTTATAGGGCACTTATTCGATCAAAACTCGACTATGGGTCCATCGTTTATGGATCGGCACGGAATTCTTACCTGCAAATGTTGGATCCTATCCATAATCAAGGATTACGTCTAGCACTTGGTGCTTTCCGAACAACACCAGTGCAGAGCCTGTATGTAGAGGCAAATGAACCATCTTTAAATGACAGAAGGAAAAAACTTTCTCTTCAATATGCCGCCCAATTGAAATCCAACCCGAAAAATCCGGCTTTTGACCTTGTTGTCAATCCGCAATACCAAAACATATTTACTCAAAACCAAAAACTCTTACCAACATTTGGCATTAGAATTTCGAATTTTCTTCATGAACTTAACATCAGCTTAGACAACATAGGCGAATACACCGTATCGGATGTACCGCCATGGCTTGTCGAAACACCTGATATTAACCTTACTCTACACGTGAGGGCAAAATCGAGTGCATTACCCGAAGAACACAAATCCTCCTTTCGGGACTGCATTAAAGATTTTCCCGATCACGTTCAAATCTACACTGATGGCTCAAAAGATGGAGTAAAGGTCTCCGCAGCATGCTATTCCGATCACCATTGCTCTTCAATCCGCTTACCAGATGGTGCCTCTATCTTCTCTGCGGAAGCATGTGCCATCGATTTGGCCCTCGACCATATCGAAGAACAACGCATTAGAAAGGCAATCATTTGTTCCGACTCTCTATCTGTCCTTCAGAATTTACAATCACGAGATCCAAAGAATATACTCATACAAAACCTTGTTTTACGAATATCTCGTATCTTAAAAAAATGCAAAATAACACTTTTGGATTCCGAGCCATGTCGGAATTAAAGGCAACGAACTTGTTGACCGCCAAGCAAAACTTGCTCTAAATCTGCAACAAACATATATTAAAATACCATATACAGATTTCAAACCTATAATTAGTTCTGCCATTCAGAGTAAATGGCAGCAACGCTGGTCTCTCGAGACGAGCAACAAACTTTTTAAAGTACAACCAAAACTTAAAACATCAAAACCAAGTCGGAAGGATCGTAGAGAGGAAATAGTCCTCTCTCGGCTCCGTACCGGGCACACATATCCTACTCATTCGTTCCTTTTGAAACGAGAGGATCCACCGGTGTGTTATGCATGTGATGCTCAATTCACAGTGGAGCATTTTTTAATAGAATGTTCCGATTTCAAGCACATTCGTGATAAATACTTTCGAGTCCCGGATATGAAAACACTTTTCAGTTCCGTGGATTCGAAAACAATATTTAGCTACTTGAAAGAAATCGATCTATTTGATAGACTTTGATGTCTTTTACGTTACTGTCTTTGACGTTCTATTTATATAACAAAGTTCACATAATCTATTCGTACATATACATATTTTACCATTTTTAACCAACTTTTTTATCATAATGATCTAAATATACAATACGGATGCTTTTAAAAATGACAAATTTTATCTGATTTTAACTTACAAAATAAAACATGTTAGTATATTGTTTGGCCCTAAATGACCCTAGTTGTCGATGGGCCGTAAAACATAAAAAAACAAACAAACAAACTATAGTGATGAGAATCAATATATCATACAACACAGTTTCAAACAAAATCTGCTCCAGATTTTTAAAAACAAGTCCCTTTAGTCACTTGTGTCGTTAGTTTTGACTTGTGCTGAAGGCTGCTGTCACAACTTGTCAAGAAAAAAGAGAGATCCAAGGTAAGTGTTTTTTCGTTTATTTTGTTTATTACAAATAATTACAATGTTTTTTATTTGGTCCAACTCTTTGATGATTATGTCCAAACCTTTTTCTAAGTCTCGCTTTTCCAGCAGCAAGCGCTCTTTTTTACGTTGAAGGTCATTGACTCTATTCTGGATTATTCTTCTGAAAAACATTAACAGAATATCTCTTTTTAAAAATGAACAAGATTTAAGTTTTCAACAGAGGTATACAAGGGATTATATAATCAGTCTTGGAAAAAAGTCGAAGCATACAATAGTAATTGGCAAATTTGAGTTGCTCATTTTAAAAGTGGGAAGCAATATACAATAAATCATAACTTACTTTTGGAGTTTCATTGGGGAATCCTCCTCATCAGATATCACAATGACGTTGTTTTGTCTGTTTTTGATGGTGTAGAGCTGTTACCTACGAGCTCTTTCATACCAAAGTCTTTAAAAATGGTAGTTGCTGCTCCTGCTTAGCGCTCAGCATATTAGGAGTGGGACGACTGGTTGGCCCGTTGTCAGTATAATGTGACCGGGTGGGGTGTGCTGCTGGGTGTCTTCGGCAGTATGCTTCAGTGAGATAGCACTATAAATCGGCAAAAGTTCCGGCCTATCACAAGGAGACTTAACACGAATATACCGCAGCCTCCCAAAACACACATACGCACTCACCACACTCATGCATGTCGCATGGGAGGCCGTCCTTAAATGACCTTAGCTGTTAATAGGACGTTAAACAAAATAAACCAAACCAAACCAAACTCTTTCCTCACAATGGAATCCTCCCATTCAATGCTAGAACTGAAAAGTAATTATTTCAAACCATGAAACAATTTGAGCTTTTAAAAGAAATTTCCAAATATGAATATATACTTACTCAAGAAATTTTAAGAATGGGTCTGTTTCTCCGGACTCCTCCATATCTCCAAATTCTTCAACAAGGTTCACAATTTGGGTGTCCGTTATTGATAAATTTTCAGCCATTTCACAGTCTGTATTCTCGGCGAATTTTTAGAAGAGTGAGGTAGATAACAGGATCTGCACTGATTTTATCACCATAGCTCAATAAGACAGGAAACCGTTAATTTTACACAGGTGTAGTAGGAAGCAAGTTTATTCGTTAGTAAGAATCATTAAGGTAACTAAGCATTAAGTTCAATACTCTTTAAAAAAAAAAAAATGCTGACTCTTTCAGAGGTCATTGTCCTGATACCACTATCATGGTTAACTACAGAATGGTACCTGCAGAGAACGCCATTGACCTCATATTTTATTCGGTGCCATGCGGTCTTCCCATAGGTGGTCTCTGGTCACCTCTCATCCCATAAACAAAAGGATATGTTTGTCATCCAAGCCCTAATTGTTTCAACAAGAATATATACAATAGCTGACATTATTGTGTTGATAAACGAAAGAGAAAACATCATCATGGAGAGGTCTATGTCCCGTCAACCCTTCATGTCCTATAAACAAATGTAAATGTATAACCGTTCTCATTAAGGTGTTGATTAGAGGAGACAGGGTCACAGAGAGACAGTATGCAACTATTGTATCTCACTTCCTGTTCGAGCGTCATGTATATAGAAAACTGTCACTTATCTCAGTCACACTTTATTTGTGGTCAAAACGAAACAGCATTTACAAAGTTAAGCTAACAAAAAAGTAATTTGTTAATATCAGGGTCATAATGAAATAAGCACATAGGTTATCAGTTAACGGTCCCCATCCTTGATAAGTGATGACATTCACTAAAAGAACAAATAAATATAAACAAATCTGAAAGTGTCAACTAAGAAACAAAACAAGCAAGTTTCCTGATTTTTCATCATTCCACATAAAGTTCCGCTAGATGATGATTTCGTTTAAAGTGTTCTCGCTACTTTTGGCCATATGCACCTGCACACCTATGTGCCCAAGGGTAAATAGGTGTTGTAAACCGCTAAGCACCAACAAAGCCTGGGATTGTACAGCTACAAGATGTACTTGTATCACTGTCACGAATAGGACGACAGTGTATGGGGGACATAACCTTAAAAGGCTAACCCCCTACATGTCACCTACTACCACGGGTCCTAAAATGCTGCCGACTACCAAGGACTCTAAAGTGCCGTCTACTACTTCGCCGACTACCAAGGGCTCTAAAGTGACGTCTACTATCGAGTGCTCTAAAGTGTCACCTACTACTTCGCCGACTACCAAGGGCTCTAAAGTGACGTCTACTATCGAGGGCTCTAAAGTGTCACCTACTACTTCGCCGACTACCAAGGGCTCTAAAGTGACGTCTACTATCGAGGGCTCTAAAGTGTCACCTACTACTTCGCCGACTACCAAGGGCTCTAAAGTGACGTCTACTATCGAGGGCTCTAAAGTGTCGCCTACTACTTCGCCGACTAACAAGGACTGTAAAGTGTCGTCTACTATCGAGGGCTCTAAAGTGTCGCTTACTACTTCGCCGACTAACAAGGAATCTGAAACTCAACCTGTCAAGGACTTACAAGGTACGTTTGACACGACTTGTGTGAATCATTCCTCATTTTTGTTTGTTGCTAGTGCCATTTGCTATGTTTTCGTTACCCTTATGTTGTTAAAAACTTACAACATTACAGAAATCATAAAAGTAAAACGCATAATTATTGATTACGTATACAGAACAGCAATAACCCATTGAAAAATATGTCTCAGCATTCATTTGGAAGCTCTTTTGATTCCTTTGAACTTAATGACTATGAATAGGTTTTGAACAAATTAGACTCCGATTCTTTGACAGTTACGCATTTGTAATAAGCCTTGATGTCAAGTTCTTTAACTAATGAGAAAATCATAGATAAGAAGTTTGATAGACAATAATAATTTGATTGATGAGGAATACATCTGTTCATTTCTACATTTCACAGGACTCATCCTTTCCACTTCCTTGAATGGTGTTCTTGGTGTTACTGTCGTCCTCACTATTAGCATACGTGTTGTGTGTTATTGGAGACGACATACTAGGCATCAGTATTACCAAAGGCGAAGTCGGCAATCGTCCATCGCTGAAACAACCTTTATGACGCACGTGTACCCCACATCACCCCCACCCTCCCCGTTATCATCGGAACCATTTTCATCGCCACGAAGATCGACACACAGGGGCACAAGAGCTCTTTCGACACCAAATTTGACCGTCACCACCGCCAAGGATGCTATCACCTCTCCCATTAACACCACCAAGGAGACCATGAACAAAGCAGTTGACTAGTGTTAAACATGTTGTAATTTTGTCTTTTTCATAAATAAACGTTGTTAAATAAGAAACTGTGTTATTTTATTTTGCAAATGGACCAATGTTGAAACTTTTGTGCATTCTGAAATAATTTATATAAGTTTTGAAATGTTTCAGATAATATTTGTAAACAAATAAAGCCTTACGCATGTGGGTTAATGTTGCGTCCCATTTTGTTGCTCATTAGTGTATTCATGTAAAATATACATTGTTGTACATTCTTGCAACTTGTACATTCCAATGACGTCACATTGTTTACAGATCCCGCGTTGTGTCTGCACTGCCTGACACGAAGGCTTCATTCTGTGTTTTTTAGTGTTTTTGTTAGTTTTCTGATAATTCAATTGATCAGGAATGATTAAACAACCCCAATCAATATGAGGTGTGAATGTAATTTTAAGTTTAAACCGCATGTTGCGAAAAATACTTCAACTTTCACTTTGTCAGTGCATTCGTGATCGCAGCTTCGATCGGCTGTCATGGCAACGACGAGGACGGTGGTTTCATCACAGTGACGAATTTACAAACTTGCATGTGTACAGCCGAAAACTTCTAACTATACCTTATGTCTTTGGAAATCATCTGTAAATAATTAATTGAATTAATTTCGATCCATTGCATTCGTTTATTAACGTTTGTTCGTTTCTATATGCCGATTTCGATACTTAAAACACTGAAGAGTTCCAATATTGGAGAATGAACATTAACACTTGCTCTATGAATCGTCCTAGAGCACCCGACTACCCTAAATAAATACTTATGAAACAGGTAAGAGCGTGAAGGTAATTGTATGAGAACACCGAAAAGTGCTGTACATTCTTACGAAAATGACAAACATCATCAAAATTACTTAAAAAGTAGTCAATTAATCGGCACTTCTTCAATTAACACCAGTTTATAACGCCGTTATGTAACCATACTTGAATAAATAGAAGAATGTAGAGCACTTTTTCTCGGTTTCTTAGTACGATGAATAAGTGTATCATATTTGTTTGTACGACAAAATACGTTGGTCGGGTGCTCTGGTCATATTTACCGACCAAGTATTAATGTAGTCCGCGAGAACACGAGGAACGACGAAAACATCCCGATAAAGACGTTGGACACCTAACATTAAAATCCGATCAAAAAAACAAACAGAACTAACCGGGAAATCATTAAATATTGAATTTATATTAAAACATGACGTTTTTTGTTCTTTTTAATTATAAATGCAACATTAACCCACATGCGTACTCCCAATATTTCAAATACTTGCAGGACGCCATTGAAAATGTAACGAAAAGTGAAGACGGAACGGTAAAATCCGGACTGAAAACGGGTATTGGGTACCTTCTCAAGAGGACAGCGAAAGTTCTAAAAGGACATTACTTACTAAATCGAGATGATGCGAAAGCGTCTGAATTAAACAACTTCTCAACCCTACTGTCGGCCTTCAGAGTTCAGTGATACAGAATACGCAAACGTTAAAGCATGGCAACTAGATTTGAGATGACCGAAACGTTTACCGAACGAACTTCAAGTGCAGAACTTGAGGTCTCATATTGTAAAAGGCATTGCGGAGCTACTGGATCCGTATCGGATGATCTCTAAACATGATTATAGGACATTGCGCGTCGCCTGACATTATTCAATGCCAGAAGAGGGGGTGAGCGAAGCAGTTTACTTCTTAAAGAATGGATATCACATACAGCAGTGGAATATATTGTAGATCCATTTGAAAAACAGCTTATAGGAAAATTCAAAATTGCATATCAGTGTGAGAAAAATTTATCTCGTATAGTATCATTGTTAATCCCAAATGATTGCACGGAAGAATTGCGCAAGTTGGCCGACGAAGACTTTCGTAGTGTGGGTATTGATCCAAGAAATGAGTTTGTGTTCCCAAATATGCGAAGTTCATCTGAACACACCAAAGGATGGCATGCCGTACAGAGTGTTTGCATTAACGCCGGGATCCCAAACATGATAACAGCGACTTCAATGAGACAGAGCTGTAACCATCTGTGCATCTCTTGATGTACCAAAGAATGAGAGAAAAGCATTTTACTCACACAGGGGACACTCTGAAGAAATAAACAAAAACGTATATCAGTGCCCTTTAGCAATTCAGGAGATGACAAAGGTTGGACGGTTCCTTGATGATATCGACACGCAAATTGGTAAGATGATATATTTATTCCATCATATCTGACATGACGAGAATTGTGTCATTGACAAAATTTCAATTGTCTTTTGAACAAGTGTTCGTGTAGCTACTATTCCCATATGCCTACAGTTGAGAAACGAAAATGTTGCAATGATATGGACATTTTACAAGATAAATTAGAAAACATCGAGTGTATAACACAGCACGAAGGATTTACAGCGAACTGCTTGAATATGCATGTGTTAGAGACATTTTTTTACGAGTTTGCAGAAGAATACGGAAACGTTCCACAGGAAAATCAACAAAAACCAACATTCAATCATAATATTTGTTCATCAATGTTGCCAAATACATTATCAATGGTCCAGTTTCCATGCCAATTTCTTTGATGAATCATGTATACAATGAATATATAGTTAATACACATGAAATCTACTACAGAATGCAAGTTCCTTGGTATTGTGCTTTTTATTAATAGTATCAGTATCAGATGAATGATGTTTAATTAAAATGTATTATTTTTCAGAACATATCGTCTTTTTTCCTACAGAAGATTTATAAGATGGACATGGAAAGTTCTAGGCAAGAAGTATCGAAAAGTTATTCCATCTTGTGCTGTCTCTGCCATTCGAAGGACATTACCCTCGGAACAATTTACCGGATTTCACTATCCTCGTTTCCAACTGTGTTTCTAACTGTTGAATCTCCTACACATGATCTAAAATTCCTGCATGACACATGAAGTTTAAAGTCTTTACTGGACTGTTGCCACAGAAACGCGTGCGTGCGATATGCATGGGTATTGTGAATCTTGGTAGGCTTGGTTTGGTTTGGTTTATTTTGTTTAACGTCCTATTAACAGCTAATGTCATTTAAGGACGGCCTCCCGTGTGTGCGACATGCATGTGTGTGTTGAGTGCGTATGTGTGTTTTGGGAGGCTGCGGTATGTTCGTGTGAAGTCTCCTTGTGGTAGGCCGGAACTTTTACCGATTTAAAGTGCTACCTCACTGAAGCATATTGCCGAAGACACCCAGCTAAACTAAATAAACCAAACCAAACCAAAGATTCTAATCAAAGTACATATCAATAGTAATGAGTGTATATGCCTTTCATACATTTCATTACCTAACCAGAATTTCGAAGACCAGTCCTTTTCCTATCATTATCGGAATGTCAATTTTTCCTGACGATTTGGTGAAAAAAAGCTGAGCTCCCCGTAACAGAGTTTTGCGTGCTCATTCTTTTGTAATATAGTAGAATGTCACTAAACATCAAAATATACCTACTTCACAACGATTAGTGCTCTTTTTGGACACTTTTCAAGTCCTTTTCGGTTATCACATTACTTTTCGACACTTTCGGTTTTTACCCCAACCCAACCTGGATACACTAGATAGCTATTCACGACAGGTGGAAACGCCGCCTGTTGTATGTACATGTTCAACGTCCGTTAGCGCTTCACGGTGTAGTGCGACTACATGAGGCTCTACGCCCTACCTACTATTCAAACTGTTTTTGGCGATGGAGCCTATTTCACAATAACAAAACTTTGCTGGATACACACGATTGACTGCCCTGCAGGTAGGGCGTAAGAATTGTACCTGCTGCCCCCATTGCATGATCGTAAGAGGCGACTAAATTTGAGATCTTATCTTTTCTCTTCTTTCTGAACAACTTTCTTCTTCCTAATGTCTCCCTTGACAATGCCTCACTTTTGGCCTTTAGTTGAGCGTTCGCCCCTGTGAGGAAGGCTTTGGGTTCTGTCCCCTAGCCGAGACATACCAGTCTTTAAAAATGGTAGTTGCTACTCCTGCTTAGCGCTCATCATATTTGGAGTTGGACGACTGGTTCGCCCGTTGTCAGTATAATGTGACCGGGTGGGGTGTGCTGCTGGGTGTCTTCGGCAGTATGCTTCAGTGAGGTAGCACTATAAATCGGCAAAAGTTCCGGCCTATCACAAGGAGACTTAACACGAACATACCGCAGCCTCCCAAAACACACATACGCACTCACCACACGCATGCATGTCGCACGCACGGGAGGCCGTCCTTAAATGACCTTAGCTGTTAATAGGACGTTAAACAAAATAAACCAAACCAAACCAAACCACACGATTGATATCGAACGTTATTCACTCTACCATTCAATTCCTTATGCAGACACTAAAACATTACGGCATTACTGGTAATGTCAGTACCTTGATAAAAAAAACTTTCTAACAGGACTCAAACTGTAGTAGTTGATGGGGAAATTTCAGACTCTGTCCCAGTAAATTCCGGGGTCCCCAGACTCGGTCCTTATACTACATTAATGATATAGCTGAGGGTATAGGCATCATCCATTCGACTCTTTGCAGATGACACCATCATGTACCTCACCGTAACAGCCTAGTGTGATAAAACATCCTGCAAAGATATCTTGATAAATTAGCCACCTGGGAGTCAAATTGGAAAATGGAATTCCATCCTGCGAAATGCCAAAACATTTCTGTCACCAGAAACAGACACATAATCATTCACCCATACACGCTGCACGGCCATGAATTAGAACATGTGACAAAGCCAAATCCCTAAGGAATCACCATCAATTCTATTCTAAAATGGGTACACATTAAATCATGTAAAAATAAAGAGCTAAATCCACCCTAGGCTTCCTGAAGCGCAATTTGAAAGTGTCATTCCTTACCATCAAAGTAAAGGCCTATAAGTCCCTTGTCCGCCCTAAGATCGAGTATGCATGTTTTGCGTGGGACCCGTATATTAAAAAGGATTTTGACCAACCAAAAATGGTCCAACGGAGGGCTGACCGTTTCGTTGCCAACCGCTACCGTAACATCTCCAGCGCTGGTAACATGTTAGACCATGCCGCAGCCTCCAAGATCGCAGACGGGATGCAAGGCTATCATTGCTATACAAAATCATCTACAACAAGCATTCTGTGAGTATTGCTAAACCGATACATGTCCCCTACCGGTGCCCCCAAGTTAAACCTTTAGCCAAATTGAGTAAAAAAGTTTAGCCAAAACTGAAACATGACCATTTTATGTAAATAGGTTCACTCCAAACAATGTGTAAATTCAACTAAACAATGTTTTCTGCCCCTAAAAGATATTCAGGTATTAAGTCTACTGTATACAGAGTAAAAGAATCTAAAGTGAATTATTTTAATTTAAATTGAAATGTGTAATAACAAACTTAGATTGAAATATAAACATGATTCGCATAGCAAAGCATAGTAGTACACTGATTTTATTCCAAAAGAATCTCATATCAGTGAAGCATTCAAAACAGAGAAATCAGTGAAGCATTCAAAACAGAGAAAAAAGTTAAGTTCATAATATGCCAAAATTTTCAAAAAATGAAAATAATTTTTTTCAGTTTTAACCATACAAAAGTAATACCACACACCTCTATGCAAAGAATCAGCATCCTAATACCATTATTAAGTGAATGGTGTGCCATTATGAAACTTTAACCGGACGGACCGACAGACGGACGCAGGCAAAACCTATAGTCCCCCCGGTTTCACCGGTATGGGACTAATAAAATAGCCAACACAAACAAACACATCATCTCATCCACCAGACAAACTAGGCATATCTATCACTCATCTCTTCAAACACTGTCATGCAGAAAGTCCGTTAGGAAAGAGTCATTCTTTCTCAGACAATCAAATATTGGAAACTCTATTTCTTCATTTAAATCAGCTATTGCATCCCACCAATATTAAAACCATTCCTTTCATTCCATGTCACACACATACACGACATAATCTTCACTGTGTTGAAGGAGGTCTGTAACTTAGTTGATCGAACAGGACAATACATCGTTTTATCAAATGAGGTAAATCACAGAACGGTTAATTACAGAAACGATAACTCGCATTATGCATATTGTACATATCAGCGTTGCACCCTGAATATAGTCATGATACATCCATGACTTGTCGGCATTATTTGTTAAATATGAATGCGCTTTTGCGACCTTATCTGCCCCGCCCAACAAACCACCATATACATTTTCGTCACACGTGTGTACAACATTATCAGAACAAACTGAACAGATCTCAGAAAGGGGAATCTACAGCGTCTTCAAAGTTGAAATGGCAGTTTGACGGCTGGTCCATAGATATTTCATTGATCATTTATAATGTACGAATTAAATACGTTATTTAAACAAACCCGAAATGTACAATTTAGATGATCCTGCATGAGTCACTTCGGCCCGTCGCTTCACGTGTCGTATTACAGACTTTACAGCAAATCGCAACCATTCTGGCGGTCGATTACCAGCGTTTTAGAGGCTCGTAACATAACAAAGCTTCAACACTCGCCAGTCACGTGTACGATGGCCGAAAGCGGCCTCTCGGAACTGCTTTGCGTGGAAAGGTGTAAGGGTATGTAGTAGTAATAAAGTAATGTAACGCGCAGCAACTGTACCGCAGGGGCGCCACGCGTGTCGGACTGCTAACAAGTTTTGCCCAGAGTTCGACTGTCGCTTTCGCTTGCAGATTCCAAATACAAATGAATTATCCAGTAACAGACGATATTTAGTAAACTGGTGAGAAGGAAAAGAGACTCGTCAACTATTTATTTAACATGTGTAAAAATAAAGTACTGTAGCGAAATAGCCGGGGAACTACATGTATAATCAAAGTCCCGCAGCCCTCGGTAGGGTAGGTGTCCTCGAGGTAGCGTCAGACACCCGCCACAATAACCGAGTATTAATAGTGTGGGTCGTCGAGAAACACAATTCAACACCGTCGTAAAGTTTCAGTCTATATATCAGCAACACAAGCAGTGTACAGAGCATATATAAATGGCATCACCGCTCTCGCTTTCATCAGCATACGTAGCAACATCCAGCAAAGTAACACCTAGGCAATCCAACTCGAACTTCAACTAACTCCCTGAACTCCGACTCCGCTCTTGCTTTCACCCCTTTTATACAGTGTATGTACACTACCTATATACACACAAAAAAACGTATTTCTGAAGACGGTGACGAAATGTCACACCCGCGTCGTTATGTGCTAATCCAGTAAAACCTTTTCGCAATAGAAACAGATTTAGCAACAAAAAACAAAAGAAAATTTTAACGAAAACTTGCTGTGTCTACGCGTCAAAGGTCGTCGCCTGAATGACACAACCGCGAACACGCATGTGCTTCGCAGGTAGTATATGGGTCATTCTTAAAATAATGGACTATTCCAATTTGGATAAATGACAAAAAATACCTATTCTTTTTGTTTTTAAACTTTATTCATTTAAGAGAACTAAAAGCAAATGTAACAAAAACAAATTATGACATCTCCAAATTGTCTGATATTAAAATTACACGACCTCGATAACGGGCGGTCAAGTCATATGTCCCTGATGTTACCAGTTTTGAATGAAGTGTATTTATGTTATATTTTACATTCTTTTGCTTTTGAATGCACTGACCCATTTTTCAGTGAGGTTGTTTCTGTAACATGAAAGACAATTAGGTTTCCAATGAACAAAATCTTTTAATAACAGGAATAAACTTAACTTTCTCAATTAAATGCATTTCCGCGAAATGATTTTGCCAATAACATGTAATTTTAAACATTCAGAATTTGTTTCCCTTGTGATTTGGTTTTCTTTGTACAATGTATTTATAATAATACCAGTTTTTTTTTTTTAATCTGATGATTTACAATAAAAATGTTTTGGAAAATTACCTTAGTAACATCATGGACGAATGGGTAACAGCAGGGACACAAATAGTAACATCACAGACAATTTGGGCATAAGTTCTTAATATTAAAACATTCTGTGTTTTGTGTCCGGTCTATTTTCCACTCAGGTCAATAATCATATTTAATTGGTAACCCTTCTGCCACTCAAGATCAATAACAATTTTGAGAAGAGCATATAATGACAAAAGTGTAATAATATGGTAACACTATGGACGATTCAGAGTAACAGTACGGACAATTTTATTGCTTACATCATATTATCAACTAAATCTCACAGAAATAAATGATTGGATTATATCATATGAGAAGGTTTGACCTTTGGTGTTGTTGACCTTTGTTTTTTAAGCATGTTAAGTTGATCAAATTCAAAGGAGAATAAAATCTTAACAAAAAAGTAACAGCATGGACGGTGAAAAGTAACAGCAAGGACATTTGTCTCTTCTCATTGAGTATTTAAACAAAATAAAACAAATCTTTTTACATAATTCTACCATACAAACATTCTTAGTCATCCAATCAGAATGACAGAATATTACAACAATGGAATAATAAAAAGCAACATTTCCAAAACTCATGCTCTTTTTGAATATCTAAACAAAATGAAGCACAATTGTTTAATATAATTCTATACTGAAATTTGTTCTTGCTTTCCAATATTCTAACATCAAAGCTATAGAATATTGCAAGACTGGAATGAGTAAAAAACATTTACAAAAATAAAGTAACAGCATGGACTGTAAAAGGTAACAGCAAAGACAATTCTGTTGGCATCATTGAGCATTTGTATAAAACAAAGTACAAATGTTTTGAAATTTTCTAAACTGTCAACCTTTCTTACACTCAGACTTCAGTCGAGGTAAAAGAATATTGCAATACTGGAATGAGTAAAAACATGAAAAATTATTAGCAGGGACTGTCAAAAGTCACAGCAAGGACACTTAATTTTCTTCCTCTTTTTGAGTAACCATACAAAATAAAGCACGAACCTTGAAATAATTCTAAGTTACAGATCTGTTCAGTAATCCAATATTCTAAAGTCAAGTGACAGAGTTTCACATAAGATTCAAAACATTTGCAAACTTAAAGTAACAGCATGGATGGTAAAAAAAAAGAAAAAAACACTTTCACCTCGATTTGCAAAGAATGCATAAAGAGAAGACAATCTAATTTTGGCACATGTGTTGAAATTGGATTAACTAGATCAAATCTGAGTATAAGAAACATAAAACATGCCATTGGGTACAATATAACTGTAATGATGAGGTAACAGTGCCAGCATGGACAATGTTTGTTACAGCAAGGTATATCTTCCTGATATGTTCAAAGGTGATAAGATCAAAATTCTCTATAAACGGTACCTTAAGGTGTCACAATATCCATTTCTAGAACTGCTTTCCAAATTTCCGGGTTTACCTCGAAATGTGATGCAGAACCATCCTTTTGAGTAGGTTCTGGAATAACTGCTAGTATATTTTCATGCAGATACTAACATTTATCTTTGATTTTTTTAGGCCAAAAGAAACAATTGTTTTCATGTTTCCTTCCTACCATTGCCATGCATTCAACATAAACATCATCATACCCCGAATCTTCCACATACCCTGCCTGCTGGATATGATTTTCCATCGTACAATACTACAACGTGCCTTCCCAAACACTCACTAGGGCAAAGGACCTCTGTTAACAGATCACACTCTTCCTTACCATCTGCTTTATTTCCATCTTTTTTTCTCTCATTCTGATCGTCCCCGACATCGACACTTGCTTCTCCATCTTGATTTGCCTCCATCTGATCGTCCCTGACATCGACACTCTCAATCGGATCGTCCCTGACATCGACACTCTCAATCTGATCGTCCCTGACATCGACACTCAATATGATCGTCTCTGACATCGACACTCTCAATCTGATCGTCCCTGACATCGACACTCCCAATCTGATCGTCCCTGACATCGACACTCTCAATCTGATCGTTTCCGACATCGACACTTCCATTCTCGCTCATCTCCACCTGCTCTTGCCTCCCAACTTGTCCGTCTTCCAACATATCAGCAGATGAATCAAGTTTGTTTTCTGGTTGAAGAACGGGAAGAAAGTGGTTTGGGAGCCCCCATGTCCCTCCTCGTTGAACTCCACATGATGTATGCTACTTAGGTATCCTTTGCACCCTTGGTTTCAATAGTCTGTGTAAATCTGCTCTGACTATTGGATTTCCAAGTTGGGGATATACTGAATATATGGGCATATGTAAAACACTTGCTAATCCAAAGAGCTGCCAGATCCCCATATAGAATTTTGGTTTGCAGATTTTCATAATCTCATTTTCAAAGATTGTTTCTATGAGTGATGGAGTCAGGTGTATCACTGCAACATATTCATCGGAATACATTGCGAATGCCTTTGAGATGTTCGTGTTTTTTGGTTGGTTTATCATTCCTTCGAGAAGATTGGTGTCTTGGAGGTAATAGTCCCAAGTTCAGCAACTATCCGTGTCCTAATTTCATTGGGTTTATTATCACACCCAAAAGGAAAGACGCTTCCGGAGGCTGGTAAACAATCGCCATCTGCCCTTACAGGAAAACAGGTTCTGTCACCTGGAACATCTGCAGGATACAAATCAATGGCCGTATGATCGATAGACAAAATCTTCCTCTAAAATGTACCGTGGTGAACCCTCTATTTCTTCCAGAGCGAGATTTGAGCATGCAACTTGTAGTTCAGCAAAAGTTTGGCATTCTTGTCTATGTTTTTCTAACCAGTTCTTGTAGTAAGTATCATCTCGTTCAACTACTGGGTTGTAGCTGGTAGATGTATGTTCTTTCGATGCTCGTTGATATTCATCTGTGGCAGGTTTTTTGACATTGGACAATTTAGGTTTGGTCCTGTTTACAGATCTCCCCTCACAAACACTCACCACACGAATGCATGTCGCACGCACGGAAGGCTGTCCTTAAATGACCTTAGCTGTTAATAGGACGTTCATCAAAATAAACCAAACCAATGTCATTGCAAAATTGTGGCCTAGCTGTCCAGTTAACAGATTCTCATAATTTACTGCCACTTCGATGACAATTTAAATACAAAATTTGCTGGAAAACTTGAAAAGTGCGGCTTCTCTTATATTCCTTATTTCATTTTTTTAAGCTGAAATTGTGCACAAAATAATATATTATGCGTTATAAAGTTTAAATGACTTATAATTTAACATTAATTTTGCTTATATTAAAATTCCGACAATGATGCTCTTCATAATCTTTTGCTTGAATAGAATTAAGCAGACCTTGAGAAATGATCGCCTCCTTTTGCAGTGTTTTCAATGCATTCTGCAAACGACCTTCTGCCCCTCTGGATGAACGAGCATCTCCTCCCAAGTTTGATATGTTCAACATACTATGTCGCACTTTTCACATTTCTTTTAACGAGGACGTAAGAAAATACATTTCAAGCTTCAAATTTTTAAATATAAATCTTGCTTTGTATTCTAAAACACTTAAATTTTAGTAGAGTTATAATTTGATATATTTTTAATGCCAATACAACGCCTAGAGGTGATATTTAAGCGCTTAGAGGATTGTGGGATGAAGCTTACACCAGACAAGTGTTCTTTATTCCGTCGCAAGGTGAAGTATGTGGGCCATATAGTGTCAGAGCATGGAATAGAGCCGGATTTTATTGATGTTATGACCAAGTTTGGTGTATCCTAATCTAAGTTTAGTTATTACAGTATCCTCTGTTTTATTATAACTATATAACTGAGTTTTGATTTTAACATCATCCTCGATGTTTCTGAGCCAGTTATTAGTTGATTTCGACCAACTATCCTGCCATATCGACTGGGTTTTATTATTGATTATACTAACGACCTCTGTGACACTCAAGTCTATGTTTAGATGGATGACATTTGACCCTGGGGCTTCTTTAGCTAACTGATCTGCTACCTCATTGCCTGGTATATCTACGTACGATGGTATCCATTCAAATTGAAGATCTATGCCTAATTGATCAATCTCTGATATCATGTAATGGATTGCATTAAGAAGTTTAGGCCTACTGCTGTTACCAGTTATTAGAGATTGTAAGGAGCTAAGGGAATCCGAAATAATTACTACTCTATCAAATTTAGTGTGATTTTTCTTTACACCTATCAAATCAATTTGAATGGCCATAAGCTCTGCTGTATAAACCGATGCTCTATCAATTAACCGTAATGACTTTTTAACTTTATAGGTGTTGTTATATATTCCTAAACCTACACGGTTACTATCTGGATTTTTAGAGCCGTCAATATATATCTTTTATTTCATTATTTAGAAGAAATTGATCACCATGACTTTGTGTCCTAGCCCAGTATTTTAATGTAAGATTTTCTCGCCTGAGAGTTAAGGGGGGTTCACCTGTCTCTGCTAATAAACTGTTAATATTGGTGTTTTTAATTGCCCTTAGCACTACTCTTAAGGCTGAATGTTGAATTACATATAGATGTTTTAGTACTGTGTCGCTTGCTGTATTATATACCTGGCACCCATAATCTAGCCTAGATCTAACTTAACGCTTTATGTAGTATTAATTGGGTAGTTTTATTGGCGCCAAATTTACATCCTGAAATATATCTCGTGGTGTTTATTGCTTTTTGGCAGGTCTCCTCAACATATTGAATATGTTTACTCCAAGTTAGTTTCTAATCTATTATCATTCCTAAGTACCTAACTTGTTTTTCAAATTTTAGTTTAGTTTGTCCTAGGTATAGTTCAGGAAGTTTACTTTTAGAGAAATACATTGCTATGGTTTTCTGTTTAGATGGTTTAAACCCCCACTTATTAGCCAACTTATTAATTGCTGTCAACTTTGTCTGGATATGTTTGGTTAAATATCTAATGTTTTTACCTGTACTCCAAATACATCCAGCATCTGCAAATTGTGCTAACCTGGTGTTATTGTGAAGCGTTTGTGACAGAGTATTAATGTAGATATTAAAAAGAGTAGGGGATATGACGCTACCCTGTGCTACACCGTTCTCTAGTTCAAATTGGTCTGATAACGTGTCATGAATTCTAACCTGGATCTTACGGGTTTTCAAGAAACTACTTACGAATTTAAATACGTATGTTACCAGTTATGCCATGATTTTTAAGAGATACTAAAAGACCATCATGCCAAATAAGATCATATGCTTTTTCTAGATCTAAAAAGACAGCTAGTGTACTTTGTTTTAGGTTCAAACCTTTTTTAATATCTGAGGTGAGTCTAAGGGGGTCTAGCGTAGATCTACCTTTACGGAACCCGGCCTGTTCCACATTTATGATACCTGAGCTTTCAAGAGAATATACTAGCCTGTTATTTACCATAGTTTCCATTACTTTACAGAGGTGAGAAGTTAATGATATGGGCCTATATGATGCAAGTTCCTGCGGATTTTTACCTGGTTTTAGTATAGCTATAACTACGGCTTTTTTCCACGCTTCAGGTATAGTTCCCAGTTGCCATATTTGGTCTATGAGTTTAAGTATTATTTCTGTTATGTTGTTTGTACAGTGTTTTTCTGAAGTGCCTTGTTGTATTCTGTGATTGTAAATTGGCAGTTCAGCTCACCTGATTGGGGCCTGGGTCACTTATAACTTCTTTATGTTATCCTGATTGTTAACTTAACTCCTGAATTTAAATTAAATAAAGCTATCGTTAATGCTAGCGCTCTGATATTGTTAAGCTAGAGTATCGGTCTTTTCCTTATCGGTAATGTTGTTTTTACCTAATATAGGGATTTCTGTTCTATTTATTCCCTGAATGGCTTTGACCTTTGACCATACATTTTTTTTAGATTTGTTTTATTATTTAGTGATGAACATAACTCTTCCCAATGATTTCGTTTGACGTTTTGAATAATGTTATTAAAATTTGTTTTACATCTGACATAATTTGCTTTTAGCGTTTCGTTATTTTTGTTTGCCATCCATTTACTTTCACTATTCTTTTTCAGTTTCTTGGCTAACCTACACTCATCGTTCCACCATGGATTATTTTTCCTAGTTTTTGGCTTTCCTGACGTTTTAGGGATACATACTGATGCTAGGTCTAAAATAGCTCTTGTTTAGGTTATCATTGAAAATATCTAAATTTTCATCATAAATTTCGTCAATTTGGATGTTTCGGTTAATATATTAAATTGGTTCCAATTCGCTTAATTAAAAACCCATCTAGGGGGATATTGAATCGTATTAACATGTGATTTAAAATCAAATTGAGCCAAAACTGGATAATGGTCTGATCCTAGAGTGCTATCAAGGGTATTCCAGTAGATTTAGATGGGATTCGATACCTCGAGCTATGTCTACTCTAGTTGGTTTACCCTCGTTAAGTATAGTTAGACCAGTCTGAACTGCCCATTCACTGCCCTGCAGGTAGGGCGTAAGAATTGTACCTGCTGCCCCCATTGCATGATCATAAGAGGCCACTAAATTTGGGATCTTATCTTTTCTCCTCACAACTTTCTTCTTCCTAATGTCTTCAGATGTTAATAGGATGTTAAACAAAATAAACCCAACCCAACCCTTGACAATGCCTCACTTTTGGCCTTTAGTTGAGCGTTCGCCTCTGTGAGGAAGGCTTTGGGTTCTGTCCCCTGGTCGAGACATACCAGAGTCTTTAAAAATGGTGGTAGTTACTCCTGCTGAGCGCTCAGCATATTTGGAGTGGGACGACTGGTTCGCCCGTTGTCAGTATAATGTGACCGGGTGGGGTGTGCTGCTGGGTGTCTTCGGCAGTATACTTCAGTGAGGTAGCACTTTAAATCGGCAAAAGTTCCGGCCTATCACAAGGAGACTTAACACGAACATACCGCAGCCTCTCAAAACACACATACGCACTCACCACACACAGGCATGTCGCACGCACGGGAGACCGTCCTTAAATGACCTTAGCTGTTAATAGGACGTTAAACAAAATAAAACAAACTGCCCATTCGTATATAGTGTCTCCCCGTTTGTTTTTGTTGCTCCCCCAAAGTGTATGGTGTCCATTAAAATCTCCGGTAACTATAATGTTGTTTGTGTCAATGTTTTCTATAAGGTTAACCAGAGAGTTAAATGGTATTGGTTTTGTTGGTGAGAGATATATGTTGAGTATGATTGTTTTGTGTGACGTGTTGTGTAATTCTATACCAAGAGCCACAAGATCTTTATCTTTAATTTCGTACTGTCGCACGAGTATTTTAATGTGGATTATCTTCTTGTAATTATGCACAAACGATGTTATAAATTGAAACACAGTTTATTGAACACAGACACGGAGACAGTGACCTGAAATAAAAATTCCGACCGTGTAACATCACAAATACATTAATTATCATGAACGCATTGAAGTATTCATGGGTATAATTATGGATTGCCTAGACGGGA
>NW_022983102.1:27399-63443 GCF_902652985.1 Pecten maximus | reverse complement strand
TTACTTGATTGATACGAAATTTGCATGCGTACGATTGATATGCCAATAATGCTCATATGATAAATTTATCTGATTGATATAACTTGTAAATAATGTCCTATTACCATTAAATTAGGATCTGGTAACACCTGTTTATTATCTGATTGCATGCGGTTGTATGGATTTAAATAAAATCTTTATCAGGATTCGTTTGTGAAAGCGAAAAAATCAAAGAGGCAATGTGACTAATTTGATCAATGATATTGACCATTCTAGGATGTAAAATCAAGTGTTATTCTTTAATTTACCAATTTAAACGTATTATGTTGAAACAGCTTCCCTGAATTAGAAATATTTGATATATGTTAATTTGTAGAAAGGATTACACATTAAATGTACATACAAATGTATCCGCTACTACGTGCTAGAGTCATACTTTATGGAAACTGATACACTTAACTATTACAGATACATGTACATGTAACTAAAGCATTACAAACATACACGGACGAAAGGATCCTTTTTTTGTCTTCTCTTATTCATGGGCTCCATAACTATAATACTGAAGACTTTGATGTAGCTCAAAGGTCACAATACGGGTAACAGAGAATGACTTTTGGTTTACGACACACTGTCTCGTTTTGGAGAACAAATGCCCTAAGTATGAAATGCCAATATGGATAAGTGTAGGAGATAGAGCCTTGACAACATTTTTCTTTGATACGGTCAAAAGCCACAATGCAGGTCAAAGACATTTTCTTTTGGTAACGGCACGCCACCTCATTTAGGTGAACCAATACCCTAAGTATGAAATGATAGTATTGAAGAGTTTAGATAGAGCCTGGACAAGATAATGTGCGGAAGAACGGATAGAAGGATGGATGGAAGGATGAACAGGCGGACACAATGCAAAACGAAGTGTTTGCCTACATATGGAGTTGATATGTAGCAAACTTCATCCCATCTCAAGTGGAAACCATCTGCGACCGTCCATCCATTATTGGCATTTTGTTGGCAGTGTTTGATCAACTTGACGATGCAATCTTGGATTGCAGATTGACCCGAAATATAAAAGCACTTGGTACGGACTAGCTCAGGGTCGTTTCAGACAATATTTACTGGTAATATTTGAGATGCATGTTTCGGAAAAAAACTGATGATTGCACAATCACATTACCCTTTAAGTCTCAGATAATTTCCAATATGGTTCGGATTAATAAAGCTGATAAAACTTGAGCATCCGTTAAAATGTGTTATTCAAAACGACCACTATAGCAGTCATATTTAATTTCGAATTGCCATGATGAATAACAACACTTGGTCTCGACTATCCAAACTAAGTCCTAGAAAGTTCAAATAAATCAAAGTCAGGCAATAATGGACAGACAGGATGAGATTTCAGGTAAGAAAACCTAGTGTAACTACAATACATTGTTACCTGTAATAAGTCCTGGTCAGGATTTGACCTCCAATCTTTAAGGCTTTTATGCAATGGCATCATCAGCCATCCACCTTGATGGATATCTCTGAATGCGGTTTTTCCTGGAAATGGTGACATATTCATGAGTACTTTATTTTGTGGTTTCAAGCTAGTTTCGAGGTAAAAATGATATTACCCATGTCCGTCCGACCTGTCGTGTCCTGTCGTGTCGCGTCCCAATTCAATGTAACTAACTAATCTCAGGAACTGCCGATACGATTCTCACCAAACGTTCCATATATAATAAGTATGATGTCTTGGTGTGCACCTTATTCTTTTTTCATTGATTAAGCATATACAGCATACAGCCAACCTCTGATTGGCTGAAATCATATGCAGTAATAAATTTTGTTCTTTTGATTGATCTCGATGAGATTTGATGGGAGGGATTCAATTTAACACCTAGCAACTTCATTCTTTTTCAGATTTTCATTAAAATTATACAAAGGTCAAGTATGAGTATACTTCTGATATTGATGTATTTGGGGTATCAATTGGCAGCGGGGGCATATTTGTCTGACAGATATTTTCTAGTTGATACTGAAGTGTAAAAAAACAGTTTCAAAACACTAACCTGGGGCTGATCCGAACATGACTAAACTGTCTTCGATGCAAGATATAGACTGGATTTCTTCCAGCTGTGGAATAGTCTTAACGGTTGTCTCATCAGGAGGTTTTGTTGTGTTGACATTAGCCGCTTGTATTGATTGCTCACCAAAAGGTCTGCTTTGTATTTTGCCTGTCTTCGTGAGTCGCACTTCAAGCTCGGTGTCTTCTGCTTTTGCTGGAGGTCCACTTTGAACGGTAGGTTCTTGCCAATTCTTTAACAAAGTGGCCACATAAAAATCTTAGTTTTATCATAATGAAATGCAAATACATATAGTCCTTCTTTCATCCTAGCAAAGTTACTGATCAAATATAATGAGTCATTGTCGATTTAAAGACAGTGACATTGAACTTTGACCAAATGTGACACTCAGGTAAAACAAAATAATTAAAATACTTAATTTGAACGAAACTTTGTCACAACAAAGGTGTGTTACAACATCATAACTGAAGACCTCTTGGATATTTGGTCATTTAAGGAGAGTAAATGCTGGACCAACAGAGCACGACTTTGAAAATCGTCAAAATAAACACCAAAGGTTGTTTACACTACGATACGCGACAGTGATAAGTGTCACTACGATACGCTACAGTGATAAGTGTCACTACTCTACAGTGATAAGTGTCACTACGCTACAGTGATAAGTGTTGCTACGCTACAGTGATAAGTTTCACTACGCTACAGTGATAAATGTCACTACGCTACAGTGATAAGTGTCACTACGCTACAGTGGTAAGTGTTGCTACGCTACAGTGATAAGTGTCACTACGCTACAGTGGTAAGTGTTGCTACGCTACAGTGATAAGTGTTGCTACGCTACAGTGATAAGTGTCACTACGCTACAGTGGTAAGTGTTGCTACGCTACAGTGATAAGTGTCACTACGCCACAGTGATAAGTGTCACTACGCTACGCCACATTGATAAGTGTCACTACGATACGCTTCAGTGATCAGTTTAGCGTTGTGCAATCAACTGTGGTTATCCGACGATGGACTATGTTTATTACTCACGAAACATTAATGAAAATGAAATCATATAAAATAATCTTAATGTAACTCGGGACAATCATTCCATCAAATCCCAATCCTAACACACAAAGCTCATGATCATAACAGACAAAGTTTTCTAATGACTCTTTCATGACAGATTTTGTTTGACGGCCTAACGTGATACTGGCGTTTCATCTTTGCCCTAAAAAACCAATAAGGTTTAGGGGATGGTGTTCCTCCAAGTAATATGCTGGAGATAACTGTTCTCTTTACTAAATTATTCAAATGAAAAGTGTTAAAATCTTTAATGCTACTTCATAACAATTGTTTATTTTGATATTTAAGACTTCCTTAACAAGACAAAACCAATATTTTGTCCTGTATTTTTTTTAAATTCATCGGTGGGGACCTAGGCTCTAAAAAATAAATGTATAAATTGTATGTAGTGCATTTTATTATATGTTAAACAAGAGGCCCATGGGGCCTGTATCGCGCACCTGGTTGGATTTGACCAAAATTAATGTCAAAATAATGTTTATGTTCAATTCGTTAACACGTCGCTTTCGGCAATCTCGAACAATGCTATACATGTATATGGTTATCGTGTGGAATCCCAACCAACTGCTTTGAAGAAATTATGAAGTCCAGACTCTCAAAGAACCTGAAAGACTTCAACGATTGTTTTTACAACATGATTGTGCTTAAAGAAAGTAAGACCCTTAGGCCGGGGAAGCCCCTTAGGCATATTTTTACATCAGAATTGTGTTTATCACTTAACGTCAAGCGATGCTATACATGGTTATGGGATCGAGGGTCACAGCAACCGTTTATGCAAAATCTGTTCCCCTTTCACCAAGGAAGCTTCTGGCAAAATAGGGTTAAGATATATTCATAACTTTATGACTTGTAGCGAATTATAGGCATGACCTCTATTTTCCCTATTTGGCCCCACCCCTTTGGCCCCTTGGGGGTCAGAGTCACAATTTATGCAAAATATGCTGTTCCCCTTTCCCTGAGGATGTTTCTGAACGAATTTGGTCAAAATCCAATAAATATTTTATGACTAGTAGTGATTTAAAGCAAATGTTGACGGACGGACGGACGGACGGACGGACGGACGGACGGACGCTGCACCACTGCATAAGCTTACCGTACCTTCGGTAGAGGTGAGATTAAAGCGATAGGAAATCTCGGAGTTGCATCAGGCAGGCTCTCATCTTTCTCAAGAGCAACGGTATGGTTTTTCATCTTATCATTCTCTGTTTCAGCTGGCTGTCTTGCTTTAGATAAAAACAAAAACAAAAAAACACAAAGAGTGAATCTGCTCTAAAGAATACAGATTTTTTAAAGAATGATTTTAAGAATTTCAAGGTGTAAAACACTCCCATTGGTCGTTAATCCGTCAACTGTTTCAGTACAAAGTAGTGGAAAGAAACGTTTGATTCTTGATTTGAGGTAGGTTTATATGCGAAAATAGACTATCAAATATGATGATTTAAGAACAGCGTTGATTCTATAGAGGAGCAGGGTTGGTTAATCAAATTTTATTTGGCATATTGATGTATTTCCTCAGCTTGCAAAATATCAAGGATTTTCATGTATGTTTGATTTGGAAAAAGTATATTTTAGATTTCTGGCTTCGGCGTTTGGTTTGTCAACTACCCCTTACTGTTTTACTAAAGTAACTTGGCCGTCAATTGCAAAACGGAGAGGTGAAGGGTTTCAGATTTTATTGCATTTAGACGACGGTCTATGTCCCAATGTGCGCAGGTCAGAGTTAGTAAGTCCGAGTGCAAAGGTCAAAGGTGATTAAACATAGCAACATTACCACATTGGTGACCAGGACCCAGTTGTTCAGAAGGTGATTAGGTTAATAACATTTTAACAACATTATTCAAATCCTGATATAATAATTTTTGGTAGAACAAGCTTGTCAAAACTTTATGAAATTCTGTAATTCTTAATTCTCTTCCAAATGGCATAATTTAAAGACGATATACTCACAGGTTTTGCAACAAATGAGAAATGAAATTTTTCACTAATCAAGTGATTAAGCTGATCCCCTTTTGAACAACTGGGCCCAGATGTTTATCTATTTGCATATATTAGAAGCATATTCATGGAATGATAAAATCACGTTTGGTGAAGAATGTCTAGGTTAAATGCAGTTTTGGTTTAATTACTTGACTGTATCAATGCTAGAGAACTCTGTTACACACCTGAGTGTAACATAATAGTGTATCGAAAGGGGTGCCCAAGGGGGACTTTGGAATTTATGAATATATTTGGTCTAATCAGTCAAATATCATAACAGAAAGTGAACTTATGATTTGATGCTTTTGTTAGACTGCTTTTGTATTTTACATTGAATTTACAGTGTGTTATTATTCCGTGGTAAAGTTTTTGAAGACACGAGATCAAATTATAAGGAAACTGATACTGGGTCAAGGAAGATGACCACAGACACAGAGCCCAGCTACTATTGACGACTCACTAGTCCTGAAACCACACTTAGGTATTCCTATAATGAAGTGATTACACACACACCTTAGCCTGAAACGTTTTTTTTTTTAGATCTTTTTGTTAATGTTGCTTTTTAATTTGTATTTAGGCCCAAAAACAAACACTTTATGACTGGAACAGACGAGATGAAACTCACATTTAAAAGGTAACTAGGGACCATATTTGATATACATTTAGCAAACATTTTTATATGATTATATCAAGCATTATCGTCTGGACGCGAATAAAACATCTTTTTAGTTATTGAATCTTTATAATTATCCAAAAGATATAAAGTCATTTCACTGAGAACTGTGATTGCCATTATGATTTGTATATTTATTGATAAAGATCTACATGTGCATTACGTTGTAATTTTAGTGTTCATGAACGATGGGCAATCATTTTCAAAACAATCGATTATCATTATAATCGGAATTAAGCTATCAACCGATCAATTTCCAAATATAAAATCGTTCTTTGTGGAGGCGTTTACGCTTGTCATATTGCAATCACCTTCGAGATGCAGAAATATTGAATTTGAGACATCTGGTGGTAATCTCTGTCACCAAAATGCTTCGCGGAGTTCCAAGTACTCGGTACCAGTACCGTAGCGATACTTGTTTCATAAAGGACAGGTACGTACTCGTTTTAAAATAATATCGGTATTTGCAAGAATAAAAATATTAAAATATGACGTATGCAAACTGACAAACACTGTTATTTAGTTCAATATATGTTTTAAACACTTCCCAAGAAGATTTCACAACTTTACCGACGTTTCAATGTAAACAAAGATCCTACCTTTACTTGTAGTTAAACAAATGTTCCATGTTTGTTGTACGCGTTAAAAAGTCGAAATTAGAAATCGATAACTGACCAAATAAAATAATACTCTTTTTAGATTTGCTTTTTGTTTTGTTTTCGTAACAAACATGTATATAATTAACTTAATATGAAAAATACGAAACTACTGTATAGCAGTGAAGATTCAAAAGTAGACCCATGATGATCGATGTTAGCAGAAGCAAAAGATTGGAAGTTTGTTGTGTTTCCTAAGCATTCTCCACATTATTTACTACTGCTACAATATAGTTATACATTGTACTGCTGCCCAAATTGTTCCCAATCAGGATTTTGAAAACAATGACAAATTCTGACTTTTCTAATAAAATTTTCAGTAGCTGCATTCTTTCAAGTAGAAAGCTACCATATATAAACTAGATGATAAATGCAAATGAAGAATTTACTGATTTTACATAAAGATGTAAAGGATAATTTTGAAACTGATTAATTTTTTTGTTTTTATTTTATTTTGTGTGTGTTTTCTAGTATTGTCTCTGAGTGTGACATTGTTTTCATGTTATTGTTTGAATCCAATTTTGTCATTACATGTAACAATTATGAATTGTTTGTTCTAAAGTATGCGTATAGCTGTTCTTTCAGCTGTTTTATATAAATCGTTTGTTACTTATTTATAAATTCTGGTTGATTTGGGTCGAGGAAACATTGTTTACTTCGTTCATTGTTTACTTTCTTTTTCCCTGTGACATTTAGTTTACGAACTCATTATTGTGTCTTCAGCGCCTCAGCTAGATTCATGACCCCCGTAAATGCAGCAATTGGTGGCAGCGGTGGAAGAACTTTTTAAAAATTTAAAATAGATGTAAACTGACATCTGGTTCTAATTTTTTTGTATTTGTTTAGCTGTGAAACCGTGAATCATTTACGAAATAGATGAATCTGGACTGTACGTTTTCCTAGGGTTTCGAGGTTAAGTTGGTATTGAACTGATGGATCAATTAAAGTCATTTGTTAATGATGCAAAAAAAAAAAAAAATGAAATTCAGTCTAGAATGACTGAAATAATGAAACATCAGCTGTCTGAATTTGAAAAAGAGATAGGGACAATATTTGTAGAAAGAAGACTTCTAATTTCCGCTAAGACACTGATTCGGAAATGCAAAATTCTTCTCATCAGTCTCGTCAGAACTCGCCACGGGATAATTCCTCAGATTTAAGCAGGAGTTTTGTTGTAGAACATGGTGTTGATAGAAATACAAACCGGCATGGCACAAGGTGTTCGGGCACAAATACATACTGATCTCATTAATGCTCAGAACATGCAAGCCATACAACAGAGAAACCAGGTGTCTCTGTGAAAAGTGTTCTGAAAACACACATCATATGATGGTAAAGATGATATTGAAGACTATCTAACTCAATTTAAAAAAACATCTTACTTAACTGGTCTGTAAAAATAAATCACTAGTCAAAAATGATTATTCATGGCTGTCGACAGCATTGAAGTATTAATGTTAACACTTTGATATATGTCGACAACCAAAATACTAACACTCAATAGTCACTGATGGCAACACTCACTTGTCACTGATGTCAATACTGGTCATTGGTATCAACACTCAATAGTCATGACAGTCAATATTCTCTAGTCATTGATGTCATCACTGAGTAAAACTTGATGTCAACACCCACTAATACTCACTTGTCACTGATGTCAACACTCAGCAGCCGTGGAGTTCAACACTTTCTATGTCAACACTCACTAACACACAATAGTCACTGATGTCAACACTCACTAATACTCACTAGTCAATAATGTCAACACTCACTAATACTTCCTTGTCATGGAGTTCAACACTCTCTAGTCATTGATGTCAACGCTTACTTAAACTTGACCAAGACAATGCGTATGTTATAAATGTGTTCTTTATTTGCATGTTTTACTTATTTTTGTCTTAGTGTATTTATCAAAACTATTTGTAAGTCAAATTGAATTGTGCCTTTACTGTTTTGTGTATTATTAACATCATTCATAATCGCGGTTCTGTTCAAATTGATGCATATGAACTATTGGAAATACCATAAATTAAATAAAGTTATTCATTTGGGTTTCATATAAAACTTTTTCATTGCACAAGTGTCAAGACAACTTTCTTAAAAAAAGAGATAATTAAGATCCTCCAAGTGTTGTTACACTAAATGAACACTTCAAAAATTAAAAGAATAACAATAATTTCCTATTTCACAGAAAAAGAAACAAAGTCCCCGTCGGGGACCCAATCGCAAATATCAACATTTCACATTTCACATGTAATCCCTTGAGAGTCAATAAAACATTATGTACTTTTATCTGTTGAAGTTACTTACACTATGTAACAAGCAATAATTAATAGCGATTGATGTTCCTAGAGACCACAGAATTCATCCAATTGCAAAATAAACAAAATGAACACAATTTTATCTCCACACGACAAATGTTGATGCTTACCCCGGATTCAATTTTCGTCGGGCGAAAGAGAGGTTACTGAAATCACGTGAAACACTCGGCTTCCTCCGATAACAGCGAAGGGCGACAGATACAACTTCTAGTGTTGTTTAAGCGATATTTTAAAGTTGATAATCATCAGTTTGTAAACAGTATTATTTCTAGTATCAAACGATTTCAGGAAATCAAATGCATAAAGAAAATTAATGAAAATTAGCCATTTAGTCCTTTTAATGAATTGCCAATACAGGTACAATGTATCGTCTACATTTTTCCCACCAGACTTGTAAATGGTTACATTGAGCAAATCCCATTTGTGTTTTTCAAGATCACGTCGTGATTATTGAATTGCACACAGTATTTTTTGTTGTATTTGCTATTAACTGTACATTACCTGGGGATAACTTTGATTCACTTTCAGTATAAATTAGTGCCCCAAGCATCAATAAATCGGAATTTTATAAGCCACTATGTTGTCTTCAGTAACATATCTTTAAATATGTTTCTTTGTCAAGTGTTGTCAAGGTGTGATCATTTACACTTTAATTTTGTCTATTTAACAATAAAAATAAGCAAAGGTTAAACAGATAATTTAAAAGTGACCTTAATCCTTCATTGATGATCACGATTAATCAGATGTCGAATTCGATGGTATAATGTTATGGTATAAATATTAACTTAATTTGTAAGGAGTTCATGCGATATCATGTATATTAGCTTTACATAAGATGCAGATAAAGTGATTGATACAGTTATATTCGCTTTTACGAAGTTGGTAACATAATTGAGTGTGGTTAATCGCATTGTGCCAGTCGGTCCAATAGTGCAAAATCTTTCTAAAAAGGCTTGAGCTAAATTGCTTTAATAACTGGATCAGTATTGACTACATTTGATTATCTTGACTCTGCTTTAGTTAGTTACATTTCTTTGGCCATGCAGACTTAAATAGTATAGCTCCCATAGGGACCACATATTGAGTATTTCCCTTGAGCTACTTTGTTACATTGGAGATGACAGTTGAAAGAAAACACAAGCAATGATTCTTTATCAGTAACGGTTTCAAACAAGTAAATATGTAGTTATATATTCCATAACATAAATCCAGATTTGCTGTTATGCTGTAACCATGGTATAACTTGAATATTTCTACGATCGTTTTAATTTTTCCGAATCTAATATCTTTCCTGACTTTCTGATATTTTATTCATAGACCAAAGACACACTTACCTTTAACCGAAATTTCCACTCCTTCATCTACGTCTTTCTTGTCAGCACTTGTTTTCGACGACCGACAAGCCTATGGCAACACAATCAATATGTACATGTACATGTATTCATAAATTATATAAGGAATGCTATTAACATGGGCAAAAATGTTGCCAAAGAAAAAGAGGATTTTCAGTCAGACAGTTTTAGAAAGTTGGGTAACCTGTTGGCATTTAACAGCAACACCTCGCTAACTCATTTGGTCAAATTGTTTATTTATATGGCACCTATGTAATAGCAAATCCCAATAATTTCCCTGTTACATCTCTTACAAAAGTCACAACTGAAGATGACTTTGCATCCGATATACTAGTACTTATCAGCATTAATTATATTAAAAAATTATCACAAGTAATATGGGCCTATTTCATAAGGTCATCAGATTATTTTTTTTTTTTGAATTTTGTTTTTTTGTACAAATCTTGCTAGATACAAGACGGCTGTAGTTGGAGAATTACTTAAATAACAATGTAGGAACTTAATTTAGATTTAAACGGAGTATGACATCAGGAAGGATAGACAGAATTATGACCTCTGTTTTTTGGGTTTGGACAATCTGGCAAAAGATGAGGTATTCCACTATTAGGAAAAGGCACTACTGGTTGGGAAAACCAACAGAAATGTTGGGCAGTTTGGTTTGTTTGGTTTGTTTTTGTTTAACGTCCTATTAACAGTCAGTGTCATTTAAGAACGTGCCATGTTTTGGAGGTGGAGGAAAGCGGGAGTACCCGGAGAAAAGCCACCGGCCTACAGTCAGTACCTTGCAACTGCCCCACGTAGGTTTCGAACTCGCAACCCAGAGGTGGAGGGCTAGTGTTAAGTGTCGGGATACCTTAACCCCTCGGCCACCGCGACCCCTGACCTATAGTCATCGTGTTTAGTTTTTCACAATGTATCATATGCAAACTTTCCAAGTTTCTAATTTCTTCTCAAGTTTCATTGATGTAATTTATGTTAATATTGCCTTGAGTGATCCATGGATGGTCCTGACCAAGTGTTGTTATTGTTCAGGTTGTTCTGAAATCGAGATTATATTGGCTGCCATGGCCTCATTTAAAAGATGAAACACATTATTAAACTTCTTCTAAATTTCCATCACTAGGACTCAGCTTTTAAAACATTCCTGAAATAAATTCGAGATGACCAAGTGATGTTATTTGTTGGGTCAGTCCCTAAAACCAAAATGGCCGCCATATTGAAAAAGACATTTCAAACTTCTTAGTTCCACCTTGGGGATTCAGATCAAACTGGTCTGAAATGAGTTTATAACTAATAAAAGGGATATCAAGTTGAAAAATGATCTTTTCGAAATAGGTGTTCTTCAGGAAAATTATGATTACGCAATCATGTTACAAAATGGCCGCGATGGCTGCTATGTCACTTTGTTTACGAGGCTGAAAATAACAACTCTTTGTTGACTCCTCTCCCTAACATCCTCACTTATTTCCAGCTCAATGGCACCAGTGGAACTTAAGAAGAAATTTCGAATGTGTTTTTCAGCATGGCGGTTATAGCGGCCATTTTGGATTTCAGATCGACTCGAAAAATAACAATACTTGGTCAGGATCATCTCGGGATCATTTCAGGAAAGGTTCAGCCCAATATCTCAGGTGGAACTTGAGATGAAGTAAAACATGTGTTATCAAGATTGCGGCTGTGGCGGCCATCTTTGATTTCTGACGGACCCGAAAAAACTCAACACTTGGTCGGGGCCATCTCAGGATCATTTCTGGCAAGTTTCAGCTCAATTTCCATTTGTTGAACTTGAGAAGAAGTTTAAAATGTGAAAACGACGACGGACAAAGTGCGATGGCTATACACTGTAGGTCATCCTGACCCTTTGGGTCATATGACCTAAAAAGTGACATGTTTTCCCAGTTTGATACCAAAATTTGTGTGTAAAGAACAAGTAGAGCTAACGATACTGACACGTTTACCTTGTCTGTGAATACATTTTTACAGGAAAGACGGCAGAATACAGTGTCTGTTCATTGTTCAGATAGCCGCGGATCCTTTTAACAGGTCCGATCTACTACTATACATGGCGACTGACACTGACACTATACTCTTTGCAACTGCAGGCGATTCACTTAAGATTTGGAATGAATTCTTATTTACATATGTGCGTGAGTTATGCGCTACGCTTTCATACAATATGCAACAAAATTAAGTATCCAGATCAACAGCAAGATATTTCCATTTTACAATTATCAATTCACATCTTTAAGTAAATATTCCATAAGGTGGAATCTTGATATTTATGTAGAATGATAAAAACAAGCGGCGGCCTAATTGGCCTGCATCGCCCTACTGGTATTCACTTGTATGGTGATTATCTATCTTTCTTTTGATAGAGAAAAAAAACCGAATAAAAAACAGACTTTATTTTGTTGGCCTCTCAGGTTATCAGTCTTTCATATCTTTGAACAATTTGACCTCTGATACCTTGAATATGGTTCAGGTTAATAGATTTTCGCAAACTATGTTGTGCTTCATCATAGGAACCTACTACCCAAATATCAATTCTCTATATATTTTGGTTTGTGAGAAGTGGTTCGAATGTTTAGCAAATCCGATACCTTGCAAATAGGTCAAGCTCAATGTTCTCTCAAACTTTATCGGGCCACATCTGGAAAACCTATCAGGCAAATAGTATGATACTTGGAGTCCTGGTGATTGAGACGTATTGGTTAAAATGTAACCTCGGGTATAAGTCAGGGTAATTGTTTTCGCAAAATGTCTTGGACCTCATCCAAGCAACATATCATGACTCTTGGAGAGCAAGGTGAGTTAAACAAAACAATACAAAAAAGTTTCGCCGTGATGTCGTTTTAACCACCTAATTTTTACCAGGAATTCTAAGAGTTTAAATGTAAACTTACTTGAATAAAGAATAATTTGGGGATGCCTTTTAATTGATTCTTCCTTTCAAACATATTCAGAAGGTCGTCTGTGTACAAAAATTCGTCTTCCAAGAGAATGCGATGACGAAGTATGTTTTCATCTTTGTTGTTTTTACTCCGCTCTAAGACTTCCTCTCCGTGTGAGCTTATCATGACAATAATGATTCCAACGTTCCTGCTTGCTGCATCATTGATTTCTGAAAATGAAATGAATTGATCTAAATTGATGACACACATTGATTAACATGAAAAGCACCTATACCTTTTATTATGTCCTTATTCTGGATATTCATTTCCTTACTGTTTTCTTTAAAATGGATACTGCATATGGATGTTTTGCCATTTTTTCATATTTGAAATTTTCAGGATGTTTGTACCGAAAATTTTCTTGTCAGACATTTAGATTAAAAGTTTCATTAAGGCCATAATTAACATTTCAATATCATCAGACTTCTTTTACACTGCCTTATTTTGACAAAAACATTAATGATATCACAACATTTTTTTTCTAAATTCTACACGAGATATACCAGGATGAAATAAAACCTGATTCAAAAATTCTTGGCCTTAATATAATGACAAATGGCAATTTCTCCACATGTGAGATTGATGTTGGTGAGATAAGCCTTTTGACACCGTGTTCATCCATCTACTTCAGAAGCTTGATGTGAGCAGACAAGGAAAACTGAATCGTCTGAGGGAAAGATCACATCCTTGTTGTCTTATCATACATGTATATTTTGGTTAGGGAAATTGAAATGCTTTTGTACCTTAACAAATTTAATATGATAAGAGAAAATTGGACAGTTTAAGGAAAAGCTAACGCAATAAAACACAAAACATTTATGAAAATGAATGTTCTATTGAATAAGGTGTCTTGTAAGTTCCCCATCTGAGACGAAATTTGACTTTTCCATTTCAACAGATTTTATTGACATAGTTGGTACAAGTCATTGAATTGAATAACAGTCAAGCGTATATAAATTATCTCCAATGGAGGCTCAATAATGATTTTCAAATAAATCTGGGAAATCAATTTTTAAATGAAAATTATAAACAACAATTGGCCCATAGGCCTTAACGGTTACATGGGTTTTTTAATATTTCTGTAAATTTTTCCCTTTTGACCGCGTCCACCAGCCTCTGGGGGCCAATAATTGCATACGAGCAAACTGCCTTCCAAAACTGGTAATTCCAATAAAAATGATACAAATGATGTGATTTCCCTATGGTAGCTCCTCCAAAGGGGGCAAATACGAGACCCCATTGCCATGAAATTCACAATGTTGGTAAAACCCTTAGTAAGCCCTTGGTAAGACCCTTTCTCCTATAAGGGCCAACATTCCTATATAAATCATTGTAAAGTTTACCCCCTCCCCAGGGGCTAACGTGAGACCCAAGGGTAATATAATTTTACAATTTTTGTAAAGCACCTTAAGACCTTTCTTTCTATGAAGAGTATTTTATTCTACTGTATCCGGAAGTTGAGGAGAAGATTTTTGAAATTCCAGTCAATTCGACACTTTTTAGCCCCACCCCTCTGGCCCCTAGGGGTGGGGACCATATTATTCACAATTTTGGTTGACTAAATGATCAGTCACTGTGAACAGTTCCAATATGACACTGGTTGAATTAAGTGGCTGGAAAGAAATCGGCTGATTGAATAGGTTCTGCTGTTAAAAAGAGATATACAACAGCGAGGTAAATTACTCCCAAACTCAAATATGCTAATTAGAGACCAATACTCTCTGACTCAAATATGGAAAGGAGAGACCAATAACTACCTGACTCAAATATGCTAAGGAAAGATCAATTACTCCCCAACTCAGATATGCTAAGGAGAATTCAGTAATTCCTCCTGCCTCAGATGTCTCAAGAACAGATCAATAATTCACCGACACAGATTCGCTACAGAGAGATTGAATATTTCTTGACTCAGATATACTCAAGAGAGATTCCTGCCTGAGATACACTAAGAACCGGCCAATAACTCCTTGATTCAGATTTGCTAAGGAGAGATCAATTACTTCCTTACTTAGACTTGGTACGTCTCTGACATCTCAAGTTATAGACGTAGCGTACGTGGATAGTGTACTTGGCAATTTATTTGGGTCGTATCAAGATAAAAATAAAAGTTTGTATTCATTCAAATTTAGAAAAATGCTTCATAATCAATGTGATGTAAAAGATAAGACAAACACATGGTTCAACATGCATTTACATTTAGAACTAAGGATCTGAGACAATATTGCACAAACATAAAATTGAGTTTTTTTTAAGTATCCTTTGTAAACTAAGTACGTACATACGAGATACTCTAAAGTCTCGATAGAGGTCAAAGACCAAGGGTAAGCTGTCAGGTAAAAGTTAATGGTTAATTTATGTTAATTTTTTTTTCGGTTTCAAATTGAAATTGATAAATGTTGAGGAATGCAAGGGTTGCGACCTACGGTTCACCCCCTTACAACATGAAGCCTCTTACAGGAGGTCTCTTTCACATCTTCCTCGTTTTCATTTTCATACCGTCCCATTCGCTCGTTTGGAAGAAAAAAATAAAATTTTCTCTTCAGACTCATTCATACAGTAAATATGTATATTATTTTCAACATAGTAAAGAGGGAGCTACATTAGCACACATTCATGCTAAGAGCTTATGGTATCAATTTTATTCCAATAAAAATCCTTATTTGAATTTACATTTAATTTCCTTATTCATTTCTCTTGCTTTTCTATAGGGAATCGTTTATAACTTCTCACAGGAAATTTATAGACATATTTAAGATCTTTCATTTAAAAAACTTTTAAAAATAAATCTGTAATTCTTCCCGTAACATTTTCTCAAAAGATAAGAAAGCGGTGTCTTGATTTGGTGGGAGGGAAAAAATGGAGGGATTTCCTTGAAAACAAGTGGGATGAGTAGGTTAACAAGAAAAGAAAAATCTAAATTTTGTATAAAAAAGTTTCTGAACATTCCAATAGTATATCAATTATTGTTTCTATTTCAGTTTTACTGCGAAAACAGTATGAACTATCAACAAGTCCAACTATAAAAAGATGATAATTAGTTGTTAAGATTTAATGGTTTAGTTTATGTTGTAGCCACTGTAATTTCGTATTTTTAGTCTGTGAAAAGGATGCTTTATATATTCGTTTCCAAGTACCATCATCTATTTCAAACATTTCATTCCATTAGTTTCTTCCTGCAGATATATTATGGTTTTTACATAAAATATTGTAAAAGTCTTTTGTTCCTTTCATATTTATTGAAATGTATGGGTAGCTTATTGATGTATATGGGGTATCATGGGTTAAGATACTCCTTACCACTGTGATAATTCCTTGATAAGTTACATAATCTGAACGTCAAATTTTCAAATTAATTCATTAAAAGTATAAAGCGTACAAGAAAAACGGTCTTTACAATGCCATTTATAATCAAAATGCCTTTAAAACCATTCAATATAAAGATACTCTTTTTACCTATCTTAAGAAGATTGTAATATTAAATGGGTTATTAACATACAAATATAAACATTGCAGCGTAGGTAAAATGTTTCTTTTCTGAAAACAAAAAAGTTACAGTCAGATTTTTTTTCTTGCCGTGCATACAAGCATGCACGGAAGCTACGCCACCTAAAGATCACATATATAGTTAATTGGTATTCATATAATGTAACTGAAACCGGTGTTTGTGCTCCGTGTCAGGCCTTTTTTTGTGGTTCCTATAATTAGCTGTCGAAAAAAACCTTACTTTTATTTTGAAACGGCCCACAAAAATCGCTTAGTAAGTGTCAATGTCCGTGCACGAAGTACGCATGTATGTTGAGGGCGCCCTCGAAGTATGATCAATGTCCAGAAAAAGGGTCTGCATCCTCTGCATTGTTATTATGATTATTTAGTTGATATATAAATGCTTTAAAAAACAGAATCTGTAAACACTTACGTACACATCTTTCAAAAATGATTAAGACTGTGATATGAAAAAGACATAACAATGAATACTAGTTTTGCTTTCATTTCATTGCACTTTAAAGTGCTTTTCAACATAAAATTGTTTTAACGTTTCAGTTTACCTTTCTCTATGAGCACTTCAATAGCCTCTTTAGTTGTTTCTTTCTCTACATTGTTGCTTTTGAATGTAAAACCTAAATCTTTCAAAACTATCTCCGACTCTTTTCTATCCATTATTTCTGCATTTCCCCTGTACATGTCTGGATCGTATTCCGTCTTTCTATCGTCCATTACAATTTCACGTCTTTTGTTGAAGTTTCTAATACCAATATAAAGGGCAAGGCGCTTGCTTTCTTCAGTTCCTATTTTGTAATGGAACTTATCTCTGTCAAGAGAGGAAATACAAAGACACATAACAATATACATTGTGAAGTAATTTGAACTGAATGAATTCCATAATGTTCACACACAAGCTTTGACATTTTCTAACAATTTATTCAATGATCTCTTCATCTATCATCTGTTGTACAGCTTATGAAGTGAATAATTTCACAACTCATTTAAACACATCATACCAGCATGCTATTGGTCAAAAATCATCCCCATGGCCTCTTGGTTATATAGAAGAATTTGTTTAAACATTTGATATATATGACCTTTTAAGTTTTAAGAATTCAATGTTATGTATCTAAAAATAATCTGGAAGCATTTTTTTTTTTAAATTGATCAGTGTTTAAAGGAAAGTTATATGGCATAAAGGGGAGGTAAGTTGGTAAATACTTTAAAAAGATAAAGAAAATGGCTGCAATTCGCAGATAACTGACACTGTCAATGTCTCTATTCCTAAGACATGTTACATTATTTGGGAAAACAGTGAGAAAAAACAGTCATGTCAATTTTGTAGGTATTTAATTTAATGTTCTATCAGAATAAGCTAGCCGTCATGTACACAATGCAATTTAACACAGCTTTGATATCGGGTTAAATGCAATGAAGTGTACAATCAACACAAATTAATTTTGTAGACAGAGTCATACTAGTCAAACTATTCTTTATCTGTATGTTGAATGAGTTTAACGAGCAGATAAATGTACAAATCAACCAATATAACACGACATAACAACCCTCTTTTTGGCACATTCTGAATTTAAACCTGATCTTGTGATATGCATCAATACTAAATCTAAAAGATGTCAGTTACCCGCTTAACATCATTTTAATGCTAACCATGAAATGTGTACCAGATACATGAACACTTACAGGTTTTCAGTTTTTGGTGTTGCAGTATTGGGTGTCATCCCAGCGCCTATTACAGCCCCCGGTGCGGTTCCAGAGTGTGTACCACCTTTTTCTATCTCACAAATGCTATTCCCTCCTTAACAAATTTGAAAAATATTAAATTGTAATTAATGTAACAAATAGACTATCAGTCCTATATACTTCTCTCTAATGAATTTTTTAAAGAGGCTTGCCCGCAGAGAGATCAGAAAAATTGGCTAATAGAAAAAGATATTTTTTACACATGACAGATTGTTGGAATTGTTGAGTTTTTCATTTTATTTTCCTTATAAAACGCTGAAAAGTGATATTAAAATCTCATTTTTTAATATCATTTATTTAATCGCAACCCGCGATAAGTCCCCGCTATAAAGTGGAGTCTAATTTATGATTGACACATCAAAGAAATAAGCACGTGCACAGTGCCGCACAGTGATAACTTCAAAGGCAGCGGCGATTTACAAAGACGATTTGCCGTTATATTCCATACATTCCCCTCTCAGGTTGAGTTTTAAAACGTCTTTTAAATACATATTCTGTAATTGTTTTCAAGAAATAAAGTCGGAAAGCCTCTAATTTTGTCACATAGAAACGTATACTGAAGTTTATTTAGTGATCGGAGATGTGCCGTTTACCGGTCCGTCTGCGGGTAAGCCTCTTTAACAAGTGAGATGGGACAACCTTCTTTTGAAAAAAACAAAAAAGTCATACTTGGCTATCCACTTACACAACCTTTGCCATTTTTACAATATCCTTATATTTCCTTTTTAAATATATCATCATGACGTCAAAAGGTTGATCTTAATTAGATATTCAATTTGTTCACATATTACACCAAACATAGGTTCAAAATAGGTTTCACAAGAATAACTATAGAATATGATATGTAGTAGATATGTAAATATGAAGTAATACCACATTGGCACACCATGTATTGCGCATGTATTTTATTTCCGGGTTTAGGCCCGCTTTTTATGAGTTTTGACTTTAATATTGGAGTCCTGAACTTATATTTATACTTTCACTTCTTAGCATTGGACAATGGTTTCCTGGACTAGCCTGAACAAATTCTACAAAAATTACGCCTTTTATGAGTTTTTGGTGGATTAGCATGCTACATATATTTCCCTAATAACATTGAAGCATTACATTACTATCATGATAATTTCTTGACTGCTGATAGCGTCAACTTCTTGTACCAAAATTGCAGCAAATGACTTCAAGGTATATAAATACATGTATTTATTTATAATACAGTCAAACAATAAACAAGAGACCCGAAAAGTATACAACAAGCTAATCTTGTTTTCAATAACAATAAACCAAACAATTTGTTTGGTTTATTGTTAAAGTGAAATTGTGGCAGCCATTTATATCATTAATGACAGCTAAAACAATAAATTGGGCTATCAAACCTGTGCTGTCCTGGTTATCTTGGTCCTCTTCAAACTTAAAAACATCATCATGGCGTGGAATGTCACATTCTGTGTCCACCAATTTCCTTACTTGATATCTACCGTCTTTAGTGGTTGGATCTTAACAAAAAGTATGCATGACTCATGTCCAACTGTTCATCACAGCAAATCGTACAAAATGTTATATCAATTGTCAACATATAGGGTAGTGGTCCAATTGTTAAAGAGGCTTACCCGCAGACGGACCGGTAAACGGCACATCTCCGATCACTAAATAAACTTCAGTACACATTTCTATGTGACAAAATTAGAGGCTTTCCGACTTTATTTCTTGAAAACAATTACAGAATATGTATTTAAAAGACGTTTTAAAACTCAACCTGAGAGGGAAATGTATGGAATATAACGGCAAATCTTCTTTGTAAATCGCCGCTGCCTTTGAAGTTATCACTGTGCAGCACTGTGCACGTGCTTGTTTCTTTGATGTGTCAATCAAATTAGACTTATTGTGGGTTGCGATTAAATAAATAATATTTAAAAATGAGGTTTTAATATCACTTTTTAGCGTTTTATAAGGAAAATAAAATGAAAAACTCAACAATTCTAACAATCTGTCATGTGTAAAAAATCTTTTTCTATTAGCCAATTTTTTTTATCTCTCTGCGGGCAAGCCTCTTTAATAGAAAATTATCAATTTGGTATTATTTTCATTTACATATTTTGTGACAATGTAAAATTACATAAAATTCTACATATAGGTCCCTAAAGGCCTATTGACAAAAAACCCCATCATTATCAATCAAACAATAATCAATATGAGTTTTTGTTGAAGCCTTCTCAATAGTTTTTTAAAAGAGTGAACATAAAAGGGACCCCATTTACTTACAGGAAATTCATTCAAAATATAAAGAAGGGCTAATTTTTTTCTGAAAAAAAAGGACCCTGTTGATATAAAACCCAGCAGAATCCCTGATATATGTGTATGTTCACCTATTAATCTAATTGAAATTAGACTTGTAATTTCCACTCCTCTACGATACTCTACGATACACTGCAAAACAGTGTATTGAAGTGTATCGCATAGTATTGTAGAGGAGCGAAAATTATAAGTCTAATTCTAATTAGATTTGTTCACCTATATGACAAATTGTATGTTATATACATCTTATATGAATCAGTTCTTCAATTTTAATCAATTTGAATAATTTTGGAATTGCTTCAAAGTCATGGGTCAATTTGATGCCCTCATTTATTCTTGATCTATTAAATATTATGACTGTTGACATATTGAAATTTGGAGACGTCCAAAGCTCCGAACAAAACAACATACATGCAAAGTGGCAGAAAGATAATGCAACAACCTAAATATGTATTGCCAAATTTTCAATGGGAATATAATATATATTAGATTACGTTTTCTTTTGTCAGTTATCAGTTACATAATATTTTGGACAAAGAAGAAATCATAAAAGTGTGGAAAATTAAAAAAAATGTCAAGCAAGTCTCCCCTTTATCAAGACTATAAAGATGATTTTAAACAGTACTACAAAAACAATAAAAATTGTATTTTTAGGTAGTAGTTGAAAAACCAACCGTGGACCTTTCTGAATAATGGTTATGTCTCGCTTGTCCCATGAAATACTGACCTTTATCTAGGCATATGTGATGTAAGATGGCTCTTTTTGCTTTTAACAGCTTCTCTGGCTCTTTCTCATATATCTCAAGTACTCCAGTTATGATCTTGCTATCTTGCAATGCATCTTCATAATATCTCTTATGTTTTACTGTAATCAAAATTTTCACACGGGAAAATTGTATCCATAGCTGTCATGCATATATATCATTTAATATGTCTTGTAAATAATCACTTCCACCATTAAAATACACTGGGTAACAATCGCTACTTCATATATAGTTTATATGTCTTTGGAGACTTGGTATCACTATCAGAATATATCGGTCATGAAATGTTGATAATCTATTCATGCAATTCATCACAACATTGGAAAGGAAACGCAAAGGAGGTGACACAGCAAGTTTGATTTCACACATTCGTTAACATGAGCTAAAACTACTTCTTGTCAAGAATATCTGTCTAGTGCGTGGACGTCTTCATATCAGTCTGGCTGTTGCCTTTACTATCTAGTTATGTGTGTGATGTACAAAATGTAAACAGGTTAGGGAAAACCACCAACTTGCGTATCATACGCAAACTTATTCTAAAACCAATTATACGCGAATTGAGGTACAACTTTGCTAATGAAAATGGCGAAAATCACTTCAAACTTTACTTTTTAAACATTCGTCAAAGTCGCATTTATTTAGTCATGAAACATCATACAAATGCAAAAATAAACATCACTTGCGTGTTGGAAAGTAAAAAAGTATCCGACACTTCCGGTAGAGTAACAAGTTTCAACGCTTTCAATAAACATCTTTTAGAAAAATATTATTTGCCTTGTCATAGATTATTGCGCCTTGAAATAATTTATTGCAAAATTGTTTAAGCGATAATGGCTACTTTTAGTATCAAAACTTTACTCCAACTTTCGAATTATGCGCGAGGTTGCATATTTACTGTATATAGCCAGTTACTTGTACGTATAACGCCGAATCTGATCCAGGTTAGAAAAACAATGTCTCTATTTTCATACTTTGGTTAAGTTTGTTACCCATGCCTTCTGAACTATTTTGTTATAAACTTAAATTTTGAAGCGTAGAGTACATGTTAACATCTATGGATAACCGAAACCAGCTCCCACGAAAAAGACAATGTCGTAGGTAACAGAATATGTAATTGAAACGGTACTTCTAAAAGCATACGAGACTTTAATTTTGATTTCTTTTGTTTTCAGATAAATCCATGTGCTATAACTGTGACAGTGCGGTGTGGCAACTGATAAGCTGTATCAACTGAAAGACTAAGGGAAATGTTCCTCGTTGAAATGTTTAATATTTGCTATTTTTTTTTCTAGATTGTCTTAGTTACGAGCCTTGCGTGTGTTCCAAATATGTAAAATAAAGCGCAATTTAATAAAGTAATAATTTTGGAAACACGGATCGAATTCTTACCCGCATTATATACATGTATTTGTATACGCCTTCTAAGCGTATCGGGTCGGATATAACACTATATTTGGAAGTAAACAGACAATCACGTGACAGAATGATACCCGTAAAGCAAAACGCATTTTTTTTCCGATCCATTCAAAGAAGTTCACACGTGCCCGTTTCATTTTGATTCAAACATATTTATTGTTAAACTTATAACAAAGGATCAGGCACAACATTAAAAACTTATCTACGCCGTGTCCAAAACACATTTCCGTATAGAGGACTAGTGCTACAGGACTTCCGGTGACGTCACCACGTGCAATGGACGTTTTCCAAAAACGAGCGCAGTAACTTTTCTCTGAAAACACAATTTTAGACATACCCATCGAACTTTTGTCGGATGTTATAGGGGATTATTGCATTGGAGATCACTTAGCGAGTCATGGGGGTGAGTGTCACAACATGGAGAGTCAGAATTGGAACATTTTGTGGGGGTGAACGCAATTCTAAATGTACCGCCAATGGCGCCATTGGAGGCTTCACTGTGAGTTCGCCCAGCCCAAGACTAGTGATACTGACAGCTCTACTGCTGGTGACGTTTGGATGTATTGAGACTAATCCTGGCCCAGCTCCAGGTGCAAAAAATACGAACGACAACATGAGACAAACTAGATTAGCTTCTTTCACAGAAAAACAAGACAAGGGAAATAACTCCGATGAGTCTGAAGTGATGAGAACTCTTCTTGATATGAAAGTAGAAATGGTCAGCTTCATGGCGGAGATTCGTGATGGATTGTTCGAGGTACGGGACAAAATAGAAAAGGTAGAGCGGAAACTGGACGAAAGAATAGACAATTTAGAGCTAGAGACAAACGAACTTAACACTGAAGTAAATAATATTGCCCAAAAAACATATGAACTCGAAAAAGAAACCAAAAGACGCAATATTATGGTGTTTGGTGTTCCTGAAAAAGACGGGTTTGAAACATTCGAAGAAACGAAACAGAAGGTAAAAACATTGTTTGCTGATAAAATGGATCTCTGTGAAAGTGTTGTTGAGGGACTAGAGTTTGACCACGTGCAACGTGTTGGTCGTAAAGCAAGTAGACCCCGACCCATTCGTGTTCAATTTCTCAAATTCTCCGACAAACTCACGATCCTAAAAGCAAAAACGAAACTGGATAAAAATGGTCAGATTAGAATTAATGAAGATTTCCCATTCCAAGTAAAGGAGGAGAGGAGGAAGTTGAGCCCGTTCTTTGCAGAAGCCAGAGAGAAAGGATCTAAAGTAGCAATGCGCTATGACAAGCTATTGATTGATGGGAAACTATACAGGTACAGCAGGGATTCGGACAACATTGTGCCAGTACAACGGTCAAATGTGCAGGATAAATAGCGGGGAGGCCAAGGTCCACAGTGTGTAAATAGTGCAGTACCAGCTACTTTTAACTCGGATAAAAACTGTTTGAAATGTATTGTGTGGAATATTGAAGGTTTATTATATAAACTCAAACATCATTTTCATGAATTAAATGAAGTGGTAAAAGATACAGATATCTTTGCATTCACTGAAACATTTCAAAAGAAACCTAAGGAACTTAACAATGCCTTTAAGGGGTGTATTGCTTTTGAAAATATGAGAAAACTTAATCTGAATAAAGCATCTGGAGGTGTGGCTGTATTTATCAAATCCGAACTTGAACCATTTGTGACGCAAATAAAGCCTGAGAAATATGATGAAATGATATGGTTAAAGATCGACTTAAACAGAACTGGTGCAACTTCGAACATTATTATTGGGTTTGTTTATTTACCACCTGAAGGTTCAGTGTTCTATTATGATAAACAAAGTGATAGTGGTATAACAATGCTTGAAACTGCCATTAACGATATGAAGAGTGAATTTAGTGGTTATGATGTTGTAGTAGCTGGTGACTTAAATGCCAGATCAGGTACCCTAAGAGACTTTATTATTGATGATGATACAGACTATATTCCTGGTCTAGAGTATGCATATACAGGCACACAAAATGTGCGTACAATCCGTAACAATACTGACTCACATCTAAATAACTTTGGGTATGAACTAGTTGAAATGTGTGCTGTACATAATATGTTGATCGCAAATGGGAGAATCCCTCCTGACAACGAAGGAAATCTTACATATATCAGTGGCACGAGTGGTAGTCAGATAGATTATGTGCTTGCGGATGGGTCATTGTTTAGGCATATTGAAAAATTAGATGTATTGTCTTGTGACATTTCTAAGCACTTCCCTGTATGTTTTGAGATAAAAATTGCAGACAGTCCTCTAGATAATGACCCATCTACAGACACTGGTAGTACTGTATACAACAAATTTAAGTGGAAACCTGAAAATTCAGTTACCTTCTCATTAGAAGTAAATAGCGATGAATTTAAAGAGAGGTTTAACAGTGTATTGCTAGGCAATGATACAGATGTAGATACCCTGACTTGTGAAATCACCGAATTACTTTGGGATGTGGGTACTAAAGCCAAAATGAAATGTTCGAAGGTTAAGCCTACTGTCCGAAATGCCTTGTGGTTCGACAAAGAGTGCGAGGAATTAAAACATAGAAAGTGTACACTTTTAAATGACTTTCGAAAGACTAATAGTCCGGAATTCCTTGAAAAGTACATCAATGCCAAAAAATCATATCAATCTATGTGCCAGAGTAAACGCAAAGACTACAATGCAACACTTGAAAGTGAGCTTATAACATCTGCAAGTAACAAAAACTCTTGTGTTTTCTGGAATAAAATAAAGTGTATTCTCAAACGAGGGAACTTTGTCACTAACAATATCAACCCAAGTGATTGGAGAAATTATTTTAAAGATCTTCTGAATCCAGTAGGTCAATCTGTTGAAGATGAATTCACCACGAATGTGTCAGACTTTCTATGTGAGCATAATCAACACTGTGAGACGTGTGTTGCCTCCAACTTAAATTCACCACTTAATGACAATATAACGGATGGTGAAGTAACGGCCGCAGTCAGAAGTCTGAAAAACAGTAAATCACCCGGTGAGGATGCCATTCCTGGAGAATTCTACAAAAGAACTCTACATATAGGTATGAGCAAATTACTCTGTAAACTTTTCAATCTTATCCTTAGTAATGGCAAAGTCCCAAAAGCTTGGTACACAGGTATCATTATTCCGTTATTTAAAAAAGGCGATGTCAATAACACTGGCAACTACAGAGGAATATCATTATTATCAGTGATGAGTAAAATATTTACAAAAATTGTATGTGCACGTCTAACTAACTGGACAGCAAGGAACAATATTCTACCGGAAGAGCAGGCCGGTTTCCGCAAAGGTTACTCAACAGTGGACCAAATATTCAATCTACAATCTTTAGTACAGAAATACCTTTCTAAAAAAGGAAAGAAGTTTTATTGTGCATTTGTAGATTTTGCCAAAGCATTTGACTGTGTCGACCAAAATAAATTATTCTATGCAATGATACACAACAATCTACATGGACGGATATTATCTGTGCTACATGACATGTACTCGAATGTTAAGGCTGAAGTTAAACTGTCTGACGGCTCGTTATCACATCCATTTGATTGTAGTTCTGGAGTGAGGCAAGGATGTATTTTAAGTCCACTACTATTTGCCATTTATATTAACGAACTTTCACACATGCTAAATGAGGAATTTGAGTATCGTACAGGGATCTGTGTATCAGATGTGTTCCGAAACTTAACCCACCTGCTATTCGCAGATGACTTAGTACTGATAAGTGATACGGTTATTGGTCTACAGAGAAAACTTGACATTCTGGCAAAATACTGCAAGAAGTGGAATATGAAGGTCAACTTGGATAAAACCAATGTGATTGTGTTTAAAAATGGTGGACATCTCTCAGCATCTGAAAAGTGGTTTTATAATGGTAACACCATCACAAATGTTAGTTACTATAAATATCTAGGGCTTCTCTTCTCGTGTCGTCTGAAATGGAGTAAAGCATGTAAAACGCTTGCCCAACAAGCGTCCAAGGCATTAAATATGGTAAAAAGTTGTCTCGTGAAACTTGGTAGAAGAGATCCCAAGGTGGCATTCAAACTATTTGATTCCATGATTTCTCCGATCCTATTCTATGGAGCTGAAATATGGGGAACTGAATACCAAAAGGACATAGAAGCTGTCCATCAAAGATTCTGTAAATGGATCCTATGTACTGGTATCAACACCAATAATAATATAGCCACTGGAGAGTGTGGACGTCACGAGTTGTGTGTGAAGTACATGTGTAAACCTATTAAGTACTTATTGCGTCTATTCAAAATGGACCAAAATCGTCTCCCTAAACAATGTTATATGATGCTCCACAACCTGGATCAACATGGGAAAACTACATGGTGCACCAAAATCAAACACCTCCTTTTTAGCAATGGTTTTGGATTAGTGTGGCAATTCCAATATGTAGGTGATGTCAAGACATTTATGGAGTTGTTCAGGCGTCGACTCTGTGACATCAATTTACAAAAATGGTCAGAATACATTCATAACTCGTCAAAGTGTGATTTTTACTGCAAAATCAAACCATATATTATGACAGAGCAATATTTAAGTAACATGTCGTTCACCTTAAGGTATGCCCTTGCCAATCTTCGCTGCTCCACACACAGACTAGAAATCGATCTAGGTAGGAAAATAGGCATTCCACGTGAGGAGAGGCTGTGCAAAATCTGTAATTCTAAGGAGGTGGAGGATGAACTTCATTTTATGTTGAAGTGCCCAATACTGAGGGATATACGAGTTGCATTCATTCCCCGTTGGTGCTTTAGTTTTTTTCCCTAGGTAACTTGGTGAAATTACTCGGGTCAGATGATAACTTAATATTGAGAAATGTTGCAATCTTTATTAAGAAGGCAAATGATGTAAAAGATGAAATATTAACCATGACATAATAGTCCTCAGACATTATGCCAGTAAAATAACTAATTCTGGAATTACTCATGATCAATTAAAACAAACATTTAACTTAATATGACATTTTAAGAGACAGAAGTCAATATCCATTTGTGAAACCAGAATAGTCTATAGATAGCATGAACTAACTGAAGTACAGTGTAATTCCAAGATGAAATGAAATATTGAGCATTGGAAAATGTAATTATATCATATTACAATTGTATATATATTTTATGTGATGTCAAAAATGTATTGTATATTGAAATGGTACTGTGGGCTGGAGGCCTGTAATGTGCAAATAAAACCATTATTATTATTATTATTATTATTATACTAGTGCTACAATGAAAACATGCATATTTTTACAATAATACAACATGTGTTTTAGTTTTTACATATATTACATTTATTTGAATTTAGGTTCACGATAAGAGCATGATTTCCAAACTGAGTAAATTTTGGATAAGAGTGTCCCTATTTATCACCGCTTTACTATATGTAACCACAAACACGTGCTTTTTGTAAAAAAAATTACACCATTCATGATAGTTAAACGATGCTCGTGTACTTCTTTACTTCATTCTTGAGACAAGAAGGATCGGAAAACGTTTAATTGTTGTCATTTTCTCACATTTTTGTTTCTTTGTTTTTTTTTTCTTATATATAGAATGAGTTTTGCACTGAAAGCTCACTGGCTCCGATTGATCACGTGACATTCTGTTATGTTTACGAATAACGATTATCCGCGAAAGCGATCAAAACTTCAGGCTTTTGAAAAATAAATATTGTGTTGTTGTGGAAGAAAAAAATGTTAAAAAGACGCGAAACCGATCTTTAAATACGGTTGAAATTAAAGACCAAGACCAAGGTACAATAAAGAAAGATGCGTGGGTCCATTGACTAATTAAAACGGTTTTACATGTCCATCAACGAAAACAACCTTAACACAAATGATTTACATTGTAGTATCATTTCCATGCTGCCATCATGTATACCGTTGTGTCAGCCGCGGTAAATTTGAACAAGCATTCTGATTGGTTATAGAAAATGTGTTTAACCAATCAGAACGCTTGTTCAAATTTACCGCGGCTGACACGACATGGCTACTCAAGGGGAAAATCTGCTATCAGTATGCATAAAAAGTCCCGGGGCCGTCGATAGGTGCTCGTATACATAAAGTAAGTGTATGTAATAGTTGTATTCGGTGATCTGATGAAGCGTACCTCTTGATTAACCCGTGGACTTCGTATTTAAAGCTATGTCCAATAGAGTCAAAGTGTGGTGACCCCGATACGTCAACTTGTCCGACTAAACAAAATCGAGGGGATTTTGAAGTTTCACGCCCGATTTCGTAAACTAATATCGAGAAATCAACAACATGTTACGGCTTATTTTAAAGATTGACCATTTCTCTTCAATTTAAGTCCTACTTCGAAAAAATCCACCCAAAACAACCGAAGCTACGGTACTTAGAAATAAATAAATCAGATTTCAAGCCAGGGGGAGTTCAGAACCTTTCTCATTTATATGTACTCTATATGTTATTATTTTATAAAACGAGTCAGGCACCTGTGCTAAGTGTATTATTATTGTCACATTTAGTTAAAAGGAGCGGTCCTTCGCAGGAGCGGGTGCTCCTTCTGCTCCTGCAAGCGCTCCTGCAGGTTTCTGTATAAAACAGGCGAGAGCGGAGGGGAAGTTTGAGTTTTACATGCTAAGGTCTGGATTTTACTGGTATTCCTTATGCGAGAGCGCTGTTGCGAGTTTTTGACATTATGTTAATTTCTTTTGCACTTAAGTGCAAAAACGTAGTGCAAACGTTTTTGCACTTAAGTAGTGTATGTATTTTATCCTAAAACGGCCGCCATATGGAACTGTACTACGATGTTGAATTGTGATTTCTCGACGGCCCACTCTATTTTTTGTCTAACGCTACATCGAAGACGCCTACCGAGGGCTACGGGACTCCGATTCGACAGTTCCGTAGTTTTCGCTACACCTATTTATAATTTCGGTCACCCACCTTCCATAAGGGGTCGCGGTGGCCGAGTGGTAAAGGTGTCCCGACACTTTATCACTAGCCCTCCACCTCTATAGGTTGCTAGTTCGAAACCTACGTGGGACAGGTACCGACCGCGTAGGCCGGTGATTTTTCTCCGGGTACTCCGGTGTAACGTTGAAAATGGACCCCCGTGGAAAACGGTTCCATTTTCAACGTTGAAAATGGAACCGGGACGCCGTAGAAAACTGACTCTCCTGTTGAAAATGGACCCCATCAGGTCTCTCTTTTCCACGTGTAGCCTTTTGAAAACGGAACCCGTTGAAAAGTGTGCCACATGTACATGTTGCTCTGAATAACAGCACTGTTATAAGATACACGTCTGTATACATTTTAACAAGCATAAAATATTGATCGATATTGATTAACAATTCGATCTTTGGTGACCCATATAACGACCTTAGGTATATCTTCAAATTGTAATGCGATATACAAATAAAATGTAAACGATATTGATCAACATTGATAAACAATTTGACCTTTGACCTTAGTTGACCCATATTATGACCTTTGGTACAACTTATCACTATGATAAGATATTGATATAACACGTACAAGATATTGATCGACACTGATTAACAATTTGACCTGTGACCTTTGGTGACCCAAATAATGACCTGTGGTATAACTCATCATTGTTATCAGATATGCATATGACATGTACACGATATTGATCGACATTGGTTGATAATTTGACCTGTGACCTTTGGTGACCCATATAATGACCTTTGGTATATCTTCAAACTGTAATATGACATGCATATGATATGTAGACGATATTGATCAACATTGATAAAATATTTGACTTTCGACCTTTGGTGACATATATTATGACCTTTGGTATAATTTATCACTATGATAAGATATTCATGTAACAACTACACGATATTGATCGACATTGATTAACAATTTGACATGTGACCTTTGGTGACCCGTATAATGACCTTTGGTATAAATTATGACTTATATAAGTTATGCATATATGTAACATGAACAAGATATTGATCGACACTGATTGACGATGTGACCTGTGACCTTTGGTAACCGATATAATAACCTTTGGTTTATCTTCAAACTGTAATAAGATATGCATATAAAATGTATACGATATTGATCGATATTTACCTTTGACCTTGGTTGACTCTTATAAAGACCTTTCGTATAAATTCAAACAATAATAAGAAAATCATGTATATGATATTCATCGACATAGATAAACAATTTGTCCTATTAAGCGTTCTTTTTTTTCATAAACTGAGATCCACTGTAACATTTGAATATGGAACCGGTGTCATTTTAAACATATAATATGGGAATGGTTCAGTATGTTGTGGGGTCCATTTTCAACGTTGAATATGGAACCGGTGTCATTTTCAGCAAATGATATGGAAATGGGTCTGTATGTCGTGGGCTCCATTTTCAACGTTGAATATGGAACCAGGGTCATTTTTTAAAAAATAATATAGAAATGGGTCAGTATGTCGTGGGGTCCATTTTCAACGTTGAATATGGAGTGGCCCTCCAACGGGCCCTTGTTTTATCATGGTAGACTAGTACCACAAAGTGGGTATTGACGCAACTGACATAGTCCTTGGGAGTTGTGTATAACTGGAGGTTTTTATTTCCTTGTAAAGTATCCTCTCGGCATCTTCTGTTGTAATTTTTAGTTTTTAACACTCATAATTTTGGTCCGCTCACTGTGATGCCCTTTGAAATGTTCACAAATATTGTCCAGGCTTTTCCGTAATTTCACATCAGATCCATCATAAATTCATCCATCATGAGTTCTATAGAGCCAGCCTTGTCCGACCGCTCACAATGCCATGTCAGTGCATGGACACCACGACATACTGACCCATTTCCATATCATTTGCTGGAAATGACCCTGGTTCCATATTCAACGTTGAAAATGGACCCCACAACAAACCGACCCATTTCCATATCATTTGCTGAAAATGACCCTGGTTCCATATTCAACGTTGAAAATGGACCCCACAACATATTGACCCGATTCCATATCATTTGCTGAAAATGACCCCGGTTCCAAATTCAACGTTAAATCAAAGTACTGGAAGTACTGTAAACGAACATTATTGTTTAATGCAAAATCAGTAATCTTCTAAGTTTTAAGTTGATAAATTTACTGATATCGGTTTAGGAATTAATTGCAAATAATTTGAAATGTTTGCAGCTGTTCTGATTTGATTGTACACGCATGTTTCTGTAAGGTCCTAATTGAAATTGGAAGTTTGTTGATCTATCTTGGATCGATGAAAATAAAATATCTCTTCTTTCTTTCGGGAAGGCATCATCAGTTATAATACAGCCAGGACTCTGTGACCTTATTGATGCCAACTTCTAATATGCACTAAATTTAGGCTAGTTCCACCGTTAGTTTGGCATACATAGTTGTATTTCAACTTAATATGATGAAACACACATAATGAATTACTGAAAACCAAAACCAGAGCTGCTAATCAAGGCCCGAATTAAGAATGTATCCTATTGAAACTGTACTCAAGCATTTATGGTACTTCAAAACAAAAAAAACCTGACTCCTTTTGTTCAGGAATCATTTGATGTTAATAAATCTGTATATGAGAAGATAAACTTCTGGTATAATTACAGTATTGTAAACAATGTGATAAAGAATAACAACCAGATAAAGACTATCTTCATCGAAAAATTCAGCAAACAGGAAAAGAAAACTTCAAGATTCATTTTCAACTTCAAACCTGATCACAAAGATTACAGTCCATTCGATGGGACGACACATTCCCTATTTATTGTCCTTTACCAATGTTGATCATCCAATCATACTGAACCACACAATTCAGCAATATAATTGCACAAATCACACCTTTATGTGGAGAGAACATTTTGGGGGTGTTAATATTCCATAACTGTATGCAAATTGTGAAGCATTCCATATCTACAACTATATATATACAGTACGTGTATATATTTACACATGTCAAAATTGGAATGACACAGGAGATTTGCAAGTTTAATCATCAGTCATGGGAGGTTTATGTAAAATGTTATATTTACCGGGGTAATTAGTAATTTTGAGAATATATTTATGAAGCTCTATTCTGTACATTCTACCAGTGCTTAGAGAATGGATACAATTATATGTTCTCCAATGTCAAAATTAATCATATGTAAAATATTAGGGGTTTATTCGCCATTCTAGGCCTGATTGCCGTCATAGTAAAATTACCAAAATGGACTTGAAATCAATATTTTTAAGAGAATGATCTATGACTTGAATATTTCATAAAAATAATGTAATACATCGTTTATTCACTTCATTCAGATCTTCAGACACCGCATAATTTGTAAAGTCATATATAGAAATATATGAACCATTTTTGTTATTGATTTATAGTTCACACAAGTAAGCATTAGATGTAAGCAGTACGTATATGTACCGCTATCTACCGGCATGACTGAGTACAGTAGACTACACTCGCTTTGTGGATATTGACAGTATAACATATATTTACATACTAATTCAATTTTAGAATTATAACTGAAATCTTGTAACAGCATGGCACAAATAGTCATCTGAACATATGTTGTATATTGAAAAATTATTTAGGTAAATATTAACTCATTTGCTTGACTTTTAGAATTGTAACTGAAATCTTGTAACAGCATGGCACAAATAGTCATCTGAACATGTGTTGTATATTGAAAAATTATTTAGGTAAATATTAACTCATTTGCTTGACTTCAATTTTCAATTGATCAATTCATTGATTACTGTGTTTGAAGTATGGTGTAGCAAGAATTTCAAGTCTTGATCATGACTTGATGAACGTTCTAAATTAACAAATTATCAAAATGAATTTGTTTGAAAAATAACACAAGTTCCACAGCAATATTATATAGAGAATCGATCACACTATTTCAGAAGTTATAAAACTACAAATAACAATTAATGGCTGAATATCAAATTAAGTGAATATCACAAGTCTTTTTGCATTTGTTTTTAGATAATCCGGATTTCCGTTTTCCGTCTTTGAAAAAAAATACGTAGGCGTATTGCATAGTAAACGTAGCCATATGTACATACAGTGTAACAGCTGATTTCAATCAGATTGACTTAACATGAACTTAACACCGTCTCAGTAGTTCGTCACAATCGAAAATTTGATCGTGAATTCGGTATTTTGCAAATTCTTTCAAAATACTTCCAGGTAAAGGAAAAAAATGCATATGGTCTCTATACACACACCAAAGATTAACAGATCCTATATTGGGTCCATTCTCTCGTTAAAATATCGATTTGGGTCCACTATCGGCCATTTCGGTAATTCAACTCTGACGACAATCGAGCCGCGATTCGCAAATGAAAAATTAATTTAAAATTCGTAAACCTCTAATATTTTACATATGATACAATTAGGCATTGAAAAACACATATGTGGGTCAGTTCTCTGAAAATAATGCCAATTTGTATTATAATTAAGCCCCATTTTTCTTCGTTTCGGTATTTCCAAGTCTGCTTCACCTGTGGTCCGTTTCAGTAAATATTCTCGACTTTGCCGAAATAAAAACAAGCTATGTAATTGTTCATTTTAAACATGACAACTGCCAACCACACGTATCTAAAAATGTTATTGTTTATATCATCTGAATATTGCCGTAGTTATCTGTCACTTCGATTGTAAACCCATTGCCAAAGTCATGGAAGAATCGACCAATCAAATTAGTTTAACGTTTGATTTCCGTAATCTTGCAGTTACCTCCCTTACAACAGTAAATACGTTCCAAGTATCGCCTACAACAACCAATCCCGTGCACATGGCAACAAGATATTATCATTTGCATTTGATTTATTGGTCGTTTTCGTCAAAGGAAAATGGAATATGGAAATCGATGACAATGTTAACGCTATGACCAGTCACCCTGACCACAAATGCCACCTAGTATCTACCTTTCTCGCAAACATGTACAGTAACCTATAGTATGATACACTGTATCGTCTCGTACCTAACAGTATGATACAATGTATCGTCTCGTATGCCGTTATTGATATATTTTTTTCTCTAAATTATAGAAATACTCATCTAGTTGATAATGATGTAACATTCTAGAATATATATATTACACATTTAAGTAAATCGCGGACATATTTGCAGACCTATGCTATAATTTCAGCCGTTTTGGAATGAACACGGAAGAGCAAAACTTTCTAAACATCCGGAGACGAATGCGCCTGCGCAATATTTGTTTACATAAATATATTGACCTGGAGTTATTCGCAAAGTTCAGGTTCATTTAGTCTTCACATTTCGCTAGCGTTATGTATTTCTCAAATCGTATGCATCTTGAAAACATCTACTGAATACATTTCAACATTTTCGGTAAAACTACTACATAAAACGAAGATGTTTTTGCCAGTAAATTATTTGAAGCGTAAGGCAATGGGGGCAGCCATATTTCATTGAAACAGACAGTAGATGGCGTATTGGTGAATGTGGCTACCAAATATGGTCATATTTCTCAGTCCAGTTCTTGATGGCAATAACCGAACATTAATGTTCGTTTAAAAATGGACCCCATAACTTTCAAAATGACACCAGTTCCATATTCAAACGCTACAGTGGATCTCGGTTTATAAATAATTTACCGAAAACATGATTGAACAAATCTTTGTCAATCAATATCGTATACATGTTTTATGAATAGCTTATAATAGTTAAACTTTATACAAAATGTCATTATATGTGTCACCAAAGGTCAAATGTCAATGTCGATCAATATCGTATACATTGAAATATGCATATCATATAACAGTTTGAAGTTTATACCAAAGGTCATTAAAATGGACACAAAAGGTCACAATTCAGATTCTTCATAAATATGGACCAATGTCGTATACACCATGTACATTTCATATGCATATCTTATAACTGTGACAAGTTATACCAAAGGTCATTATGGTAGCAGTGTACAGTAGAAATGCCAACTTCTGAAAAAAATGGCACATGTTTTAGAAATATAAACATTGCCAGTTAACCCTACATATTATCTCTAATAAAGTATATATATTTGTAATCTGTACATTTGCAAATGGATCAGTAAACTTATATTTTCTGTGATTTTTAGAGCTGTGAATACCATGGTAACAGCTTAAAAAATGCTCAAAAATTGCAAAATAGTATGATATTTGACCCAAATGACACAATTCTCTACACAATTTTTTTTCTGAAACCTATTTGAAATTAAATATCTCTATCCCAAAGATAGAATTAATCTTGTTTTGACACATGTTGTAATTAGGGGGTTCTTTTTCTTTAAAAACAATTTTT
>NW_022983102.1:0-26899 GCF_902652985.1 Pecten maximus | reverse complement strand
AAAAGGGCCTTTGAAAAGGAAAACCCCCGTTGTTTGAAAAGGGGTTGGGGCCAATGTAAGGCTCTGAATAACAGCACTGTTATAAGATACAAGTCTGTATACATTTTAACAAGCATAAAATATTGATCGATATTGATTAACAATTCGATCTTTGGTGACCCATATAACGACCTTAGGTATATCTTCAAATTGTAATGCGATATACAAATAAAATGTAAACGATATTGATCAACATTGATAAACAATTTGACCGTTGACCTTAGGTGACCCATATTATGACCTTTGGTACAACTTATCACTATGATAAGATATTGATATAACACGTACAAGATATTGATCGACACTGATTATCAATTTGACCTGTGACCTTTGGTGACCCAAATAATGACCTGTGGTATAACTCATCATTGTTATCAGATATGCATATGACATGTACACGATATTGATCGACATTGGTTGATAATTTGACCTGTGACCTTTGGTGACCCATATAATGACCTTTGGTATATCTTCAAACTGTAATATGACATGCATATGATATGTAGACGATATTGATCAACATTGATAAAATATTTGACTTTCGACCTTTGGTGACATATATTATGACCTTTGGTATAATTTATCACTATGATAAGATATTCATGTAACAAGTTCACGATATTGATCGACATTGATTAACAATTTGACATGTGACCTTTGGTGACCCGTATAATGACATGTGGTATAACTCATCATTGTTATCAGATATGCATATGACATGTACACGATATTGATCGACATTGGTTGATAATTTGACCTGTGACCTTTGGTGACCCACATAATGACCTTTGGTATATCTTCAAACTGTAATATGACATGCATATGATATGTAGACGATATTGATCAACATTGATAAAATATTTGACTTTCGACCTTTGGTGACATATATTATGACCTTTGGTATAATTTATCACTATGATAAGATATTCATGTAACAAGTTCACGATATTGATCGACATTGATTAACAATTTGACATGTGACCTTTGGTGACCCGTATAATGACCTTTGGTATAAATTATGACTTATATAAGTTATGCATATATGTATCATATACAAGATATTGATCGACACTGATTGACGATGTGACCTGTGACCTTTGGTAACCCATATAATAACCTTTGGTTTATCTTCAATCTGTAATAAGATATGCATATAAAATGTATACGATATTGATCGATATTTACCTTTGACCTTGGTTGACCCTTATAAAGACCTTTCGTATAAATTCAAACAATAATAAGATAATCATGTATATGATATTCATCGACATAGATAAACAATTTGTCCTATTAAGCGTTCTTTTTTTTCATAAACTGAGATCCACTGTAACATTTGAATATGGAACCGGTGTCATTTTAAACATATAATATGGGAATGGTTCAGTATGTTGTGGGGTCCATTTTCAACGTTGAATATGGAACCGGTGTCATTTTCAGCAAATGATATGGAAAAGGGTCTGTATGTCGTGGGCTCCATTTTCAACGTTGAATATGGAACCAGGGTCATTTTTTAAAAAATAATATAGAAATGGGTCAGTATGTCGTGGGGTCCATTTTCAACGTTGAATATGGAGTGGCCCTCCAACGGGCCCTTGTTTTATCATGGTAGACTAGTACCACAAAGTGGGTATTGACGCAACTGACATAGTCCTTGGGAGTTGTGTATAACTGGAGGTTTTTATTTCCTTGTAAAGTATCCTCTCGGCATCTTCTGTTGTAATTTTTAGTTTTTAACACTCATAATTTTGGTCCGCTCACTGTGATGCCCTTTGAAATGTTCACAAATATTGTCCAGGCTTTTCCGTAATTTCACATCAGATCCATCATAAATTTATCCATCATGAGTTCTATAGAGCCAGCCTTGTCCGACCGCTCACAATGCCATGTCAGTGCATGGACACCACGACATACTGACCCATTTCCATATCATTTGCTGGAAATGACCCTGGTTCCATATTCAACGTTGAAAATGGACCCCACAACATACCGACCCATTTCCATATCATTTGCTGAAAATGACCCTGGTTCCATATTCAACGTTGAAAATGGACCCCACAACATACCGACCCATTTCCATATCATTTGCTGAAAATGACTCCGGTTCCAAATTCAACGTTAAAAAATGGACCCCATAACTTTCAAAATGACACCAGTTCCATATTCAAACGCTACAGTGGATCTCGGTTTATAAATAATTTACCGAAAATATGATTGAACAAATCTTTGTCAATCAATATCGTATACATGTTTTATGAATAGCTTATAATAGTTAAACTTTATACAAAATGTCATTATATGTGTCACCAAAGGTCAAAGGTCAATGTCGATCAATATCGTATACATTGAAATATGCATATCATATAACAGTTTGAAGTTTATACCAAAGGTCATTAAAATGGACACAAAAGGTCACAATTCAGATTCTTCATAAATATGGACCAATGTCGTATACACCATGTACATTTCATATGCATATCTTATAACTGTGACAAGTTATACCAAAGGTCATTATGGTAGCAGTGTACAGTAGAAATGCCAACTTCTGAAAAATATGGCACATGTTTTAGAAATGTAAACATTGCCAGTTAACCCTACATATTATCTCTAATAAAGTATATATATTTGTAATCTGTACAACATTTGCAATTTCAATACAGCTCTGAAGGATCAGTAAACTTATATTTTCTGTGATTTTTAGAGCTGTGAATACCATGGTAACAGCTTAGAAAATGCTCAAAAATTGCAAAATAGTATGATATTTGACCCAAATGACACAATTCTCTACACAATTTTTTTTCTGAAACCTATTTGAAATTAAATATCTCTATCCCAAAGATAGAATTAATCTTGTTTTGACACATGTTGTAAATTAGGTTTTCCTGCTATCTTACCTTTTCGGTGGGCTTCCATTTTTTGCTGTAGACAAAACTAAATTTTCTGTGTAAACACACTTTCGGAAAATCCGGAAATTTAAAATCCGGAACCAATTTATTAAGTTTTGTTTTAACAAATGTGAAGCCTGTTTGTACTCATTCATACTGAATATACCAATTATAGTGTACATTTGTTTTCCCATTTTTTATGCATATCATAATACAGGAGTTATTTGCTTAACAAAAAAAAAATCGTCCATGGCCAGCCTATCCTACTGTAGTGTGCTACCTATCTGGGTCGCCAAAGGTCAAAGGTTAAATTGTTTATCAATGTCGATCAATATCGTGTACATGTTATATGCATATCTGATAACAGTGATGAGTTATAGGAAGGTCATTATATGGGTCACCAAGGGTTAAAGGTCAAATTATTACTCAATGTCGATCAATATCGTATACTTTTCATATGCATATCATATGACAGTTTGAATCTATACCAAAGGTCATTATATGGGTCACAAACGTTCACAGGTCAAATTCTAATTAATTTGGACCAATGTCATATACATTTCATATGCATATCTTATAACGGTGATAAGCTATACGAAAGGTCATTATATGGGTAACCAAGGGACAAAGATCAAATTATTACTCAATGTCGATCAATATCGTATACATTTCATATGCATATCATTTTACAGTTTGTATATATATACCAAAGGTCATTATATGGGTCACCAAAGGTCACAGGTCAAATTCTTAATTAATTTGGACCAATGTCATATACATTTCATATGCATATCTTATAACGGTGATAAGTTATACGAAAGGTCATTATCTGGGTCACCAAGGGTCAAAGATCAAATTGTTAATCAATGTCAATCAATATCTTGTACTTGTATAGGGACATCTTACAACTGTATTTAAAGTGATGCTAATGGTCATTATCTTGGTCAGTAGTTGTCACAAGTTAAAGTGTTAATCAATGTACATAAGTATTATATACATTTTATATACACTTCTCATAACAGCCTAATGTAATATCAAAGGTCACCTGAGGTCACAGGCCATTTTATTTTACCAATGTCCTTCAATATCGTTTATACATTGTATTATGTAAGCATATTTTATGGCAACGTCTATGACAACATAAACTGGTACCGAGATCCAATACTTTTATGTGGTTCACTATTCAACGGGGTCCATTTTCAACGGGTATGTAACGAAAATTTGATATTTGGTTCCGTTTTCCACGGCATCCCGTTCCATTTTCAACGTTGAAAATGGAACCATTTCCACGGGGAACAATTTCCACGGGGGTCCATTTTCAACGTTACACCGGCTCACTTCCACCTCCAAACCTGGCACGTAATTAAATGACCCTGACTGTTTTTAGGACGGTCCGTACTTTCGTTCTTTTCAAAACACGTTTTCAGTTACTTACTACATGCCCTTACAGATAAGCATATGATACGAACTCCTGTCCCTTACGACACTGTCAGTACATTTGTACAAATATGAAAACAGAGACAAGTTGTTTTCTTTCCTGGATCGCCGTCGGCCATATGCATGTTAGCATTGTGTAGCTCTACGATTCGGTACAGTGGTAGTATACGCAAGTTGGCGATTTCCCCCAACCTGATCAAGTTAAAACGAAACCAAGTGTTAATGCCATGTTAACCAAGCTCATTTGTGGTAATTAGATTTTAGCAAACATACCTGCTTTTTCTGACAAAGTAGCCATTATCAGACCAAGTGGCCTCGTCGACAACGTCAGTAACTAAAACCTGCTTCCTTGTTCTGGTTAATTGGAAGTGTGCACCCACCCATGTAACAGTGTGTATGTACAGATAAATAGATAATACGTGGCTAGTATATTACAATACAAGCACAGGTGCCTGACTCGTTTTTATAAAATAATAACATATAGAGTACATATTTCTCATTTATATGTACTCTATATGTTATTATTTTATAAAACGAGTCAGGCACCTGTGATACAAGGTTTGTTTTGGTACCAGGCTTAGGAAATCAATCGTATTGACAGATAAAGCATACGTGTATCCGTCAGTAGTTATCGGTAATGTGTGTTGCAGTTGCAGGATAAAATATTTTCTTTGGTCAACTCTACCTGAGGGTGTCATTTGACAGTATTAAGACAGCTTCGCTCTCGTGCCCGCAGGGCGCAGATAGCAGCGCTCTTAATAATCTCTGGCAGTTGATCAGTCCCAAAACAATTATTCCAATACATTTTAACTCGGATCTCTTCTTCTCTACCAGCTGGTCAATGGGTGGTGGTCTGGTTGAGGAACAGGGATTTAGGACGGTATCCGTTCTGTGATCTTTTGGATCCAAGTGTTTTGGTATAGATATTCCAACTCTTTCCGTTATTCTGTCACTATCAGATTGATGAGTCCCTGGGTGTGTGTATGTCTTTTTCACCTTGTGTGACACTTCTGTCCACCGGGAACTTTTTTTATTGTATATCCTGTGATTTCTTACAATTAATGTAATTTCTAATTACACAAACTTACAAAATGTGCAAAATTGCCTATAGCCTATTATGCCTTTTATTAAATCAAAGCACCCATTTATTATCATGCAAAGAGGGCGCTTCAGGATCCTTTGATTTGTCAACAAATAATTATTTACTGGATGGATCCATCTTTGTTGTTGTTCTTTTACTTGCTCAACAAACATTCACGGCTTCAACTGACTGACGGGTCTAATATATAATATATATTTTTATAGGGGGGGGGGGGGGGGGGGGGGGGGGGGGGGGGGGGGCAAACATATCTTTATTGCCCCCCCCCCCCCACTTTTTGACATCCAAAATCTAAAAAACTGCGAATTTTTATATTCATTTCGATAAATATCTGTAAATTTTCGAACCGAAAATGTGTTCTTGAAGGCAACGATAAAAACTTAATCTTGTACATCCGGAACATTCCGACATTTATACTAGTATATCAATCCTCAGACCTGTGTGTCGGTCGTCTGCACTAGCCTGGTAAGTCAATATTTATATCTTAATACGAAATTTTGATTAACTTCATCACATAGATTCGATAAGTTGATGATAATTTGTGAAGTTGATGGATTTCATTATTAGAATAAGACAAAAACACAACATGGATAAGAATGCGCGGTTTTAACGTGAATAGATACGTGATACTAATTACCGATAGGTACGAAAGAGGAAACACCGTATACAAAAAGTAAATGGCACTAGCATCTGTTGTCGACAAATTAGCAGCATATAAGGTTCGCTCTAGATACACATTCTATCAGATTCGAAAAGTTAAAAACCTGACAATTATTAAGGAAAAATAATAAGTTTTTAAGGTGAATACCTATTCTAGGTAAATTTTCCCTTTTTTCGGAGGAGGAAATTTTTTATATAGCCTTAAAAATGAAAAAATTCGGCTCGCCCCCACGGCGCTCGCATTATCACTAAATCACTGCCCCCCCCCCCCCCCCCCCCCCCCCCCTTCGAAAATCCTGTCCCCCAGACCCCTCGTAAAAAAATCGGCCTACGGCGCTCGCATTATCACTTAATTTTAATTACTGGACCACTCTTTCGAAAATCCTGGATCCGCGCCTGATCCCGAATGATTGCAAATGTGCTTTATTCATTTTCCGCCTGGAACCCCCAGACCCCTCGCAAAAAAAAAAAAAAAAAAATCGGCTCGCGCCTACGGCGCTCGCATTATCACTATATTACTAGACCCCCCCCCCCCCCCCCCCCCCCCCCCACCCCCCCCCCCTCCTTTCAAAAATCCGGGCCTGGTGATTCATGTTTTACTTTAAATAATATCCTGCTTTGCGTAAATACCTTATTTCGTACTACATAAATTATCATGGGATGAAATGATAATTATTGGCTTATTTTGCGGAGATGGCATACGATTTGTTTAGTGCGTAAAATTTAAGGTTAAAACAAATATTCCCCCCCCCCCCCCCACTTTTTGACGACTTCCTACGCCACTGTATACTGTATATCCCAGTACACGTATAAACATACATACAAATAAAGTATCACTTAATTCACAAAATTGATACGCCAAAAGTTTTTCAATCTCCTATTACACAATATCTTAACCGACACTAAGAATTCAACAAGTGTTATAGAGGATGCATGCATAAATTACAGCTCATACATGTATAATAATGGTTGGCTGATTACTGATTATAATCGAAAACTGATTGTCCTTTCCATAAATCTATAATTGGAAGTCACTATCCAAAAACCATATTTCATATCCATTCCTTTTAATTTTTTTTTTTTATAAAAATCAACCGATTTTGTAATCGAAAATTGATCGGCTGATGGCATTATATTACAAACAGATAATCGGTTGTTTTTAAACTGATTGCCCATCACTCATTGTTATGTTCTATCAACACAAGCAGCTCTCTGGTCTGTCGGTTATACTGTATACCATACAACTTCGATACACGAGGTACACTCAAGAATTGATTACGTCACAGACTGTGTGCACATGTAAACTAACTATTAAGTGTGCTTCCCCAGTATTTTATAATATCGTTACATCCCCCCTTTTTGAATAAAGAAAATACTGTCCAAGTCCATGTATATATGGGGTTCATTTAAAGATTTCAATCAACAAATTTCTAGCACACTTTATGATTTATGAAAATTCTTATAATTACTGTCTGAAACTTTCAGTGTTCATAAATTCACAATCCTAGCCTAGTGTCACATTAAAAAAAACTTTAAAACTACAAAAAAAAAATAATCAGATGATCTTTTTCAATAAAACGTTCTTCAACACTTAAACTTATTTACAGTTCTCACTCATGGATAGCAGTCACTGGCTCACTATATTGTTGACACATATAAAATCCTTCAAGTATTTACGTCGATGCCTAGACCTCCCTGAGATTCTAGTTGAGTGAAAGCCTTTCGCTTTGCGGTATTACGACACGATCCGATTTGAATATCACTCCATTTTGTATCGTTAGTTCCTCTCGGAAGGGAAAATAGGATTGCACCTGCGGATGAGACATATCCCTTCTTTCTGGCCATCCTTTCCTGATGGTCGCAGTCAGCATATTCAGGTTCCATCCTATAATTTCTTCAGGCGCTCTGGTGAAATAGGTAGGTTCTGAACCATATTCACCTTTTCAAACAACTTTTCATTTTGTTAACGGTCACTTTCACGTTTCAGTGGTAAATACGCTCTACTCAGAGTGTCAACAAGGTACATCTGTGGTCCTGGATTGTATTCAAGTCCAGAACTGAAAAGCTGTTATAGAAGCAACATCCGTTGCTAGCGCTTTGGTGCAGTCGTGAGACTTTTCCTCGTTATAAGAGGCTTATGGTCGGACTCGACTAGTATCTGGCAGTCATATGTATAGTTCTCCAAACGGTCCATTCCAAATTCAACGGCCAATAACTTTCTTTCTATTTGCACATGATTCTGCTCAGTAGAGTATAGTATCATAGCTGCATCAGAGGTTTGACACCCTGAAGAAACAACACACAGAAGAAAAGAAAAAGATTGAAGATAGTAAGAAAAGACTAGATGATGAATATAACCAATACCAACAACGCAAAGCACAGTTTCAGCAACAACAATCCACTCTGGGAAAGAAGAAGTAAACATCATTTGTCACAAGGAAACGACGTACAGAATCACATGTTACATAACCGACTGATTTTGATATAAAATGGGGCTGGGTAAATACCCAAAATACAACATATTGCCAATATTTATGTTACACACAGTGCAATAATATGTACAAGGTATTATCATGGTCAAGGTTTACCTATAAAAGAATCGGCCTGTTAAAGAGAGTATTTAGAAATATGTGATTTTCTTTGCAGTTAATGATCAAAAGGGACACAACTCTTGCAAAACAGTGACTTCTCGAACACTCGTTGGGAATGGAACTTGTTTTAACATACCTGGTGTCATTTAAGAGTAATTGAATCTAAGCTATAAACAATAAGCCTTCGACGCATATGCAATAGGTTGATCTTCCGGTATGACGACCAGGTGAACAGTCGTGGTGAGGATCACCTCCGTTATTATTTCAACTCTACTACAGTTATATGCAAGTATTTTAGCATAATTTTTGATGTAGCGTGTTACTAAAGAACTGTCTTATGTGAAGATCTGCCTGGTTTGATAAAAAAATATATTCAAATAGATATTTGGACACCTTCAATACCTGTAAAGAGTGTGCTATATATAACTTTCACCCGTACGTGCACCTGTATAGAACGTACACGTGTCATTAGCTCGTGCGCTTTTCTGAATACGACAAGTACGTACTATTATGTCCAGTATGGAGACAAGTCAACCCCCTATGCCAGACTATAAGTGCGAAAACTTCTCTGATATTTCTGAGTGTTTTAAAAATCTCCACTGCTCCTTCTCTCAAGAATTGACAAATGTCCGTAAGGGCCTGAGTGAACTGAAGGAAAAAGTTGATGTCCTCGACTCAGCTGCTACATGGGTAAACTCCGAAATTAATGATATTCACAGCAAACATCTTCCGTCCATAAGAGACAAAATCAATGATGAAAGGAACGAACGGTTGGCTTTGGAACTTTGGGGGAGGAAGTGGAACCTCGTGGTGAGGGGGTTATCTGGAAATATTAGAGAACTGCCCAAAGACACAGATAAAAAACTCCGTGACTTCCTCATTGATGAGCTAAAGCTTGAACGTGGTTATGTAAAGTCAATTTTAATACAAGCCATTCATAGACTTCCATCAGGTGAGGAGGGTACAAGGAATATTATAGTTCGATTTATGTCCCTTATTGACAGGGACACGGTTCTCAGTCAGGCCCTGAAAATTCTCAAAGCTGGTTGCGGATTGGCAGTAGTAACGGATCTGCCACCAGAGTTATCTAAACGTAGAGGAGAGCTACTGAAGCAAAGAGCATTAATGCCCCAAGAGAAAAAGAAAAAAACGCGCCTAATTTACAGCAAGGAGGCCCCATTCTTGAAGCTTGTGACAAGAGACTAGATATGTGATCTGACTGACAGTGTTGCTGACGTGGACCTATAACCCTATACTTAAGAACATTGATATTAATCCTAAGAAACGATATATCATCTTTAAGTAAACGTGTATGTCTATAGGTAGTGCATTGTCAGTATACATGTATATGAGTTACATGTAGTAATATATGATACATGTATAGGCTTACACACTTGTATCATAATTACATCATGAGACTTTATCAGATAGATATAGTCCATTTTCTTATCTTCAATAAAAAAAATTTCATTGATTATATCTGATTATATTATATATATATATATATATCAGTTTCTTCAACTTGCTTTCTTGTGTAGACCTTATAATGTCTGAGATCTTGAATAACTGTCCGAGATTGTTTAGATCAAGGACGTGTATATTAATATATGTACGTCATTGTGCAATTCTTTCTACATACTTGGGGTAGTTGTCTGGTGACTGACTGGGTATTAGCTTTTAAATACATATTTCTCGTGATCTGACTGCATCTTACTAAAGTAACAACATATCATTCACATGTTTACTGATATCATCATAGTGTAGTCAGTTTGACCATACTAATAAGTTTCTTCTCATTATCAGCGATTGTATAAGTTCTCAAGTATCTTTTAGGCGCGAAATGCAGCTTAGTATTTGCTGTGTTATAAAAAGCTATCCACTTACATTACGTACACCGCTCTACCTTGATTTGGTTATCGGGTATTTTAACCTGATCATTAACAAACAATTATTTTGACTAGTATAACCTGTTTCCGGTATTGACGGTTCTAAGTGCGTATACTACTCGTGTTATGTATTCGAAGTAAACATGTGGATGGTGCACTGACAGAATCACGGTGTAAGTTTGATCACAGGCGTCTGAAGTTCTGACAGTGAACTGAGATATAGTTCCATATAGGGGGTGAGAGTGTCTGCTATGAGGGGGGGAACGGGTGTGCAGCGCCTCCGATGTCAGCAATCACTTGAATCTCTGCAAGCGGGAGAAATATACGATTTACAATGTAATTGTTGGTATGCACGGATGCCGCTGACGTTATCTGGCACTCGACAAACGTGGACCATTGCTCACTGCGTTTGGTGGGTTCTATTTCAGCTAAAGGCTTTCTGAGATGGTCTGTCACGTCGGCCATGTCGTGAGGGTGGCGGACATTGTTGTGCGGGTCCGCAGTGAGTGTCGAGGTAATACTTTTTAATTCATGATATTGACAATAAAAATAGAACTCTAGAAGCACATGGATTCTTTCAATTTATATTTATATTCTTTGTCGTTGAAACATTTTTAATACTTCTGGTGTAACATGTTTCTCTGTTTTTAAAACGATTGAAAATAAAGGGCAGATAACTCTTATTTTTTTCGTGAATTGGGGAGTGTTACCTCGATGTTCACTGCGGACCTGCGTGACGGTGTCCGCCATTTTCACGACATGGTTGACGTGACGGACCATCTCAGAAGGTTTTTAGCTGAGGTGGAACTTGTTGGACGCAGTGAGTGGTGGTTTGTGTTTGTCGAGTGTTGGATGGTGTTGGCGGCATCTGTGTGTACCAGTGGTTATGTTGTAAATCGTATATTTTTCCCGTTTGCAGAGATTTAGGTGATTGTTGACATCGGAGGCGTTGCATACCTGATCTTTTTTTATAGTGGATGCTCTTATTTTTTATATGGTGTTATATCTCAGTTTACTGTCAGAACTTCAGACGCCTGTGGTTTGATCTGCTTTACTAATACTGTATGTCATATATTAAATGAATATTGATTGCCCTGAAGCGATATGACTGTATCCAGAATTGCTTCTTATTCTTATAATTCAATTTTGTATTTCTCTGATCTCGATCACCTGACATTAAGCTAACTGGCATCCACCTGTGAACGAGTCAGTTATTTAATTATGATTTAAGAAAAAAAAAATCAGCTTTCAGATGTTTTTTACTTCATGTTTCCCTTGTCTATATCTATATTTTGCAAATATAAAATCGACATCATGCAATCATTGCTGCATTCCTCTATATTTAAGCTAATCTGTAATCATGATGGGATGATTGTTGGTGACTTGACCATGTCTATAGTTTGCCATGTTTTAAAGGCAAAGTGGTGTCGGTGGACACAATGGACAATTGTTGCCTGCAACTCGTGGCTGGTAGATATGAACTGGTTACCAACTTTCCTCCTAGGAGGATTGGCTATGAAATTTACTCTTATTAGCGTTTTATATACTGTAATCGCTATATTCAATAACCATATAGTAAAGTTAATATAAAAAAAAAAAAACATTTGCTGGTGAAAGTCATTGTGTTGAAATTATAGTAATTCTCAGACTCCTTATAAAAACGTATATAAATTACCTCCCTTCCCCTGCCTATAATGATGTCGGCGATGTTCTCCCTTTTCTCATTTACTTCAATGAAATCCTACTTTTCATACATGCACATCAAATTACTTTACTCTAATACTTAAAATTTTCTTGTGTTAATATATACACATGGAGGAGACCGGTTATACCATCTACCTGTCCATAGATTTGTATTGTGTTTTATGTAACTACTATTTTGTTCTTTTTGTTTAGTGTTATTGTTCTTTGTAAGTATGAATGAGTATGAATGTACTAGATTTTATATGACTTGCTTTCTATATTCCATTACTTCCAATTTGAAGTTTTATCTTTTTGTAATTAAAATACTACTTACTATGTCAGGTAATGTACATATCAATCCAGGTCCATCTTTAACCTCTTCTGATCAAAAACATTTTTCCTGTGATCTATCAATACTACACTTAAATGTTAGGTCTTTTCGGAACAAAATTGAGCTAGTTGAAACTGAATTCTGTGATAATGATATCTTGTGTCTAACTGAAACTCATCTGAACTCTGATATATCTAATATTGATTTAAAGATAGATTCACATCCTAACTTATATCGTAGAGATAGGCAGTTACAACAAGGCGGTGGCATATTGATTTATACTAAAAGTAATCTCATTATCAATCGTAGAAATGATCTAGAAACCGAAAATATTGAACATATTATCTTGGAGATCAATACTTCTAATAAAAAAATACTCCTTTGTTGCTTGTATAGACCTCCCAATACACCAATAGAATATTGGATCAATCTTGATACAACATTAGATAACCTCATCAATACTAATCATGATATTATAATTACTGGTGATATCAATGTTGACCTACTAAAGATGAAAACTTCTTCTCATCTTTCTAAACTCCTTACTAAATATCAACTAAAAAATCTAATACAAGCTCCAACACGAATTACAGATACTACTGCTACATTGATAGATGTTTTTATAACCAATAATGTCAATATCGTTAATTCAACACAGGTACTTTCTCCTCTTTGTAGTGATCACTGTCCCATTGTAGCTAATATATGTTTTAAAACTTTAAAAAGCAAACCTTATAAAAAAAATATCTTCAAGTTCAGTGAAGCCAAATGGGATGATATAAACAATGATTTAATGACTGTTGATTGGGATAATATTTTTAATATCAATAATAATATCAATGAACTATATTCTATTATCTTAGAGAAAATAAACTCTGCTACTAATACACATATACCACATAAAACAATTATTGTACATCCCGATGATAAACCATGGATGACAGGTGAAATAAGGCATAAATTGAGACAAAAAAACAGATTACATAAAATAGCTAAAGAAAAAAATAGAGAACAAGACTGGGCCAAATTCAGAAGTTTTCGAAATGAGACCATTGGATTGATTAGGCAAACTAAGGATAATTACATGAAAAAGTTACAGAGTTCCCTTGTTGATAAATCTACTAATCCTAGGAAATGGTGGCAAATAGCTAAAACTATGGGTAAACTTTCTAATAACAGCACTCAATCCTATCCTCTGAAACATAACAATGAAATTCTTATTCATCCACAAGATAAAGCCGAAGCATTAAACAATTACTTTACTAATATTGCCTCTGATATTGTAGACACTAATAACCTACTAGAATTACCTCCCTTGTCCCATTTTGAACTGTCTGATATTAATATAACTGATCAAGATATAATTGACCAATTCCACATTCTTAATAAAAATAAACCAGCTGGACCTGATGGTATCCTACCAATTATTGTTAAACATATCTCGCCGTCTTTAGTATATCCACTCAAATTGTTGTTTAATAAAACAATATCTATTGGTGAAATCCCAGATATTTTAAAAGTTGCTAATGTTACTGCACTCTATAAAGGAAAGGGTGAAGTTAGTGATCTAAATAATTATCGGCCTATTGCAGTTACATCTATCTTTATTAAAATGTTAGAAAAGATTATTTTTAAATACACATATAATTATATTTCAAGTCATCATATGCTAAGTGAACATCAGTCAGGTTTCCGACCCACTGACTCAACAGTAAATCAACTAACGGATATATACAATACTATAAGTAGTAATTTAGACCAAGGTAAGGATTTACGCTTTGTTTTCTGTGACATAAGTAAAGCTTTTGATCGAGTATGGCATTTAGGTCTGTTACAAAAATTAAAAACTTATGGAATTAAAGGTAGACTATATGATTGGTTCAAGGCTTACTTATCTGACAGAAAACAAAGGGTTGTCATTGAAGGATATAAATCTAGCACTAAACCTATATCAGCAGGAGTCCCTCAGGGATCTGTCCTTGGTCCCTTTCTATTTCTTCTTTTCATTAATGACATCACCAATAATATAACCTCTAATATAAAACTCTTTGCTGACGACACCTCCCTCTATGTTATAGTACACAATAATAATGACCTAGATACACCTACTAAAATGCTTAATGATGATTTAGTTTCAATATCTGAATGGGCTGATAAATGGCAAATTCTCTTCAATCCTAATAAAACAATATCTATTAATTTCAGTCGTAGGTTGAACATTGACCACCCTCATCTTTTTTTTAACAATAACCCAATTGTACAAAATGATAACCACAACCACTTAGGTCTAACCTTTAATAGTAAAGGTACGTGGGCGGATCATATTTCTAATATCTATCATAAAGCTAACTCTAGGCTAAGTATACTTCGTGTTCTAAAAAATTTAGTTGATAGGAAAACTTTAAAAACTTTATATACTTCATATATACGACCAGTTTTAGAATACTCTGATGTTGTGTGGGACAATTGTTCTCAAACTGAATCTGACCTTCTTGAATCTGTCCAACTTGAAGCTATGCGCATTATAACGGGTCTCAGAAGAGGTACTTCTCATCACATTCTATACAATGAAACACAACTCGAGTCTTTAAGTACAAGAAGACGAAACCATAAACTAATGCTTATGTTTAAAATTATTAATAATTACACTCCATCATATCTTTTCAATATAATACAACCATTTCTAAATGTAAACAATATATATACCTTCAGAAATAACAGAGTCTTTAATGTACCTCAAGCACGAACTAATAGCTATATGAAAAGCTTCTTTCCAGCAACTATGACTATGTGGAATGCACTTGATAGTTCCCTAAGGGACTCTGTCTCAATTTCTTCCTTTAAACGTAAACTAAAAACAACTATTGATATTACTGTATCTGATTTTTTTATTAATTCTGTTCCGAGAAAACTTAATATAATCTTATGCCAGCTTAGAAATTTTAAAAGTGATCTTAATTATGATAGGTTCCAAGATCACCTGATTGATAATGCTTCCTGTACATGTGGTGCTCCTAAAGAGGATACAGTGCATTTTTTCTTTCAATGTTCTTTATATTCCAATTCAAGACATCATATTACATCCATTTATAATTTGTTAGGTTATGTAAATCTTCACTGTTTAGTATCTGGTATCATCAATGCACCTGATCATTTGAATAATTCTATTCTTTATTATGTTAATCTATATATTAAATCTTCAAAGCGGTTTTCTATGTATACATAATAAACTACATGTAGTAAAAATTCTGTCATTATGCATATAAAATTTGCAGCAAGTTTCTTATCCTTATATTTTAATACTGTAACATTATACCATTCTAGTACAAATGTGTGAATGAATGTGTGAGTGAGTTCTTAGTGTGTACAAATATGTATCTGTATTACATACTAGTTTTCATTTTTGGGTCTGGCATTGATATGTTATGGTTCCACTTAACTATTGCCCAATTCTATTTTGAAGAATTATTCCATTAATTGTAATTATTTCTATTTTGATATAACTAATAATACTATACTACCGTCTATTCAGTAACCAATAGTGCTTTTTCTAGCAATATATCATTAATTTTAGTATCTAAATATGGAACATAACATCTTTCTGCCAGGTCCAACCGGAATATCTTCAGAAGAAGACTTATATAGGCCTAGCCTGTTGTCTTATTCTTTTGACAATACTGTATTTTATATGTGTATTGTTAATAAAATATTTTGAAATAAATAGGTTGATCATCCTAAATTTGACAGGCACCTAATCCATGCTGTGAAGCATCACACAGAGTATAGTGTTCTTACCCTGGTCAAAATATTGCAGAACGGGTGCATCGGTCAGTACCTTCTTAATGTCCCGTTGAGCCTTTCCATGACCATCGTTGTCCCAAACAATCATTCTCATCGCGAATCAGCTGTCGTAAAGGAGCAGTTAACTCAGACAAATTTGGCGCAAATTTCTGAACGTAGTTGACCATCCCTAATATTCTTTGAACACCCCTTTTTGTCAGTTTGTGTAGGCATTTCAACGATCGATCTGACCTTCTCAGGGTCGGCGCGTAAACCATCCTTTGATATATGGCCCATGTACTTGACCTGAGTGAGTCTAAGTTTCATCTTTTCTTTGTTAATACAAATGTACATATTCCTTTTTCCTGACATTTTTGTAGGAGTTGCTCCACTTTCCTATCATGATCCAGTAGGGCTTGTGTGTCGTCATGACCACAGTCATAGATAAGAATGCCATCATGGTAGCTTTCACACCATCTAAACCTTCAAGAACTTGGTTGTTCCTTCTCTGAAATTCCTCAGGGGCTGCACTAATTCAAAACGGCATCCTATTCCATCGATACCTTCCCCACGGGGTACTTAAGGTTGTAAGCAGACTACTCTCGTGATATAATTCTATGTACCAAAACCCATGTTTAGCATCAATTACAGTAAAAAGACGTGCTTCCCGTAGATCATGCAACATATCATCCATTGTTGGTGTTTATTCAGAGGCTCGGAATCGGTACAGAGACGCAACTTACCACAGGGCTTGGAAACCACGACCATTGTGGATATCCAATCCGTTGGGCTATAAACTTAAGTGATAATGTTCTTCTTCTCAAGCCTTCTTCAAGGGTACCGATACATTTATCGTAGGTATTTTTGTAGGTATTTTTGTTGGTTGTATGCTGCGTCTTCCTCTAGGTGTAGTGTTTACCTGGTAGCTTACCCTCACCATTGAAGACTTCAGGATATCTATCAACAATAGTTTCCTTCGTGATTTGAGCTAGAGAGTCATGATCGCTGATTCGGATCACGTGTCTTCTCCCTCCTTTTATCACATCTCTGTAAATAGTATTAAAGTTCATTTCCTTTATAGCTGTCGATCCTAGGATTTGGTGAACATCTTCATCTATTATCACAAACTATAAATCATACTCTTTCTGATTCTGTGGGTTAATGACCTTTCGACAACGCTTCCCAAAAGGGTTTGTCTGACTTTTGGTGAACATGACTTGTTTTCTCGTTGATTCGTTGAATTTCTTCATCCTTTTGTCGTGATAGAGTTTACGATATGATGATGCGGGGAAGACATTTACCGTACTCCACAGTCAAGCTGAAACTGTACTTATTCATTGCTGCCAATGCATTTATTTTCTTCTCTATCTTGGTGTGTTTGCATTTCGGTATGCTTGGACACTCTGACATTCCACCTCCGAATGATTTGTTTTGTGACATTTGTTGCATTTTTCCCCACGCGGGACAAGCATCCTTTCTAAATGCATGTGTGCCTCCACAAAACCTACACTCAGCTGGTTTCCATGGTCGTTGAGTCTGGTATCTCTGATAAGCACTCATCTTTCTCGGTGTATGGACCATTTGTACTTCCTCCTGTGTAATGGCCTTAATTTGTTTTGTCGTTTTCTCAGTTGCGCGACAGATATCTATAAATAAGTTCATGGTTAACTTGGAGTCTTGTAGAAGTTTTTTTTCTGGTTTGATTGTCACGGATTCCGATAACGATTCGGTCCTTTATCAACACATCCTCTAGCGTCCTATAATTACAGTTTTCAGCCAAGTCTCCAATGACGACACGCAGGTATCGATTGACTTACTTGCCTCTTGTTCTCGTTTTAAACCAGTACCATTCGTAGTTCTCGTTTGATTTACCGACGCAGAACTTCTCAGATTTTTCAATTACCTGCTGTATATTCCTATCGTCACCCTCGTTTGTGAACTCTAATCTCTCGAATATTTCTATAGAATCGGGACCAACACATGTTTACAAAGTAGCTTTTCTAAGGTTATTGTCTTTCTTATCGAGTCCTGTTCCAATATACGAGGTACACTCAAGAATTGATTACGCCACAGACTGTGTGCACGTATAAACTAACTATTAAGGATGCTTGCCCTGTTCTTTATAATATCGTTACACTCATGAAAACTGAAATTATAACGTGATATTGAGCAGAACCTGTAATCAAACTCGAATCCTATACATTGTATGTCCACATCAATAAGTATACAAATCACAATGTTAATCACAGTTGTCAATGACTAAACTATAGCTATATTGTTGTATAACTATATAGAGATTGCCAACATTATTTCGAATCTAGCATTGACAGCAACTATTTCATAATTCTACGACTCAATAATTAACTTTTTTCCCTTTGCATCCAGACGATAATTCTTTCTCTCAATGTTTGCTAATTATGACCTCTAGTGACCTTTTAATTGTGAGTTTCTTCCCCTATGGTCTGGTTCGCGTAATCAATTCATTATAAGAATTACTAAGTGCTGTTTTAGGACTAGCGGGCCGTCCGTAGTGGCCGGGCTCCCTACCTGTGGTTATCTTCCTTGGCCCAGCATCAGTTTCCTTATGGCCATGAAGCTCTTGGTCTCGTGCCTTCAAAATTAAACTGTACAGTATGAAATAATCACACAATGTAAACTCAATGCAAAATACACAAGCAGTCCGGGAATAAAAGCATCAATTCATCAAGTTTTCTTTCTGGTATGATATGATTGATTAGACAAAATATATTAATAAAGGATCATTTTCACGAACAAAAGAATTTTGCCCACGAACTAATTTGACCAAAACCAGATGTTATTTGTAGCACCCTTAGAGTGAATACTTAAAATAGGTTTGAAAAATTAAAAAGGTCCCAGGGGCCTGTGCTATGGCCAAAATAAGTTGTCCACTAGAGGTGTACAGCAGGGGTAAGTTTTTCAACCAAAACTGTATCAAAAGATTATCTGATGTGGTCTAATGATTTTATTTACTAATGAGTATGATTTACTGCAAATTGTGAACAAAAATATGTAGAGAAAATATACGCAATGAATATGTAACATCAATTTAAAGACAAAAATTGCTGAATGTTTCAGTCATATTTTAAGCCGTGTCAGATTTCTACGGAAACGATATACCCACTTCCGGTTCTTGTGTACCAAAAACATTTTGTGATTATTTGGCTCATTATAAAACTTATGGTAAAAATTTCGGAAAAATCTGGGACCGGTGAATTTGTCAGTTAAAGGTTCAATTGCCAGATGGTATATATTTTAAGCTACATCAAGTAACATCAAGTAACAATTGGATATCATTACTTTGAAGTCAAAAAAGTAATTTAATACGGTTAAATGAACTTATTTTCTAAAGAGTATGATTTACTAAACATTATGACCACAAGTAAAGAGAGAAAATCTACACAATAAATATGTAACACAAATTCAAAGACGAAAAATGTCGAAATTTTGAGTCATAATTTTAGCTATTTCACATTTCTAAGGAAGTGATAAACTCACATTCGGTTCTTGTGCATCAAAAATATTTGTAACTTTTTGATATTGTTCCCATAAGGTATCATTCGTAACAAATATTTATACCACGAAACCCAGATATGTCTAAGGTTAATTATGTTGTGCCGTTTAGCTTACATTTGATATGTTGTTGGAGATAAATTTCTAACGTAAAGGATTTCCCGCAGTGACAGCATTGGTGTTGGATACCATCATGATTTCCGACGTGTCGTGCCAAATGTGTACGTTTTCGTACAGATATATTATGCAATATATGAATATTTAATTTAAAGTACGATATTTTTTTTTAAATATATACAATTATTACATCCTTTAAACCTACAAAAGCGTATCTTAGTTATAAGCCCCCTGATCGATTTAAAATTGCGATTATTTGCACGAAAATATGATTTTACACGTGTACGCGGATATGAATAGCCCCCATTTTGACCATAAAGCGATTCGTTATTCAGTAAAATGACCCTTTCGGGGCTGATATGGCTCCCTTCAAAGTCTCTAATCAGGAGATTAACGGTATGGATTGAATGAGATTTTGTTTTATGCTTACATGCTTCATTTTACTCAAATTGATCGACCTATATATTCTGTTAATAAATTTATTTAATTACATGTTTACTGATACAAGCAGATATTCGATATAAACAATTTGATTAGCCACCATCATCACTTGCCTAAGCAATACTTGAAAAGTACTCCATATCTAGGTTTCCATTGGTCCCTAGTATATCCCATTCAATTATGATTCTGGTCGAGAAATTAAAAAGGGCCAACATGAATCCGTCTTGGCTTTTGAAAATTGCAGAGAATTTAATTGAAGGTATCGCCTGTTTTTTTCCCCAGTAAAACATACCATTAAGTTCGCGGGCGAAGCTGTTCTTTTGCAATAACATTACATTCGGACGCAAAAAAATCCCCTGTGAACTTTCCTCGCACTTGTCGATATACCGAAACATCTCTTCCATGCCAGTGTCCTGCGGTAACTTGAATCTTGCATAAAATACTGGTTTATGAATAAGATATGTTAGACATGTATTATTCCAAACTTTAATCATGCAGGCCATCTTGGATTTTGAGAACTGAAGTTTGTTATCACTATTTCTTAAAAAATAAGGGGGATATTTTTCAAACTTCACATATAGGTCAATTTTAATTCTGAAAGGAAAAACAATATTGAGGACAGACGGCCATCATTGATTTTAAGAATTAATAGAATATATAAAATATGTATTATTCTAAACCTTAACCATGCCGTCATTCAATATGAATATGAACGATCGAGAACGGTATGATAATCACCCTCTAGATTGAAGAAATAATGAGGCAACAGTAGCTCGGGGAATAGTTGATAAATGTGATATACGTTAATTAAACATTGTTGTATTTCAATGAGACGTACTATAAAACATGAAATAGTCGTGGCGTTTCAACATTTGTTGTTTTCGTGGGTAATCATTTAAAACGTATTTGTTAACTTGGGGTACCAGCGACAGGCTGTAACACGAAAATATGAGGCTTGAAACCACGAAATGAATTGCTAACATTTCATATTTTAGCTTGCGGAAACGGCATACCTTCCCATGAAATTTGAGGAACATATCTCCGTTTCATTCCGTAAAAAAGAGCTCTAATAAGAGAGTAATAAGAGATCTCAAACACATCTTGGCGCCCATCATTGAATGTTATTGATTGGTTCTTTGTAACACCTGATTATTTTCTCTACTTTTGCCCTTAATATTTTGATGTCATTGGTAATCTTTGTATGAAATCGAAGAAAGATGTTAGAAGAACTTTCTGAGAAATAAGGATAACAAACATCAGCACTAAACAAGAGATCCCAGAGGGATCTTGGCGCCCACCATTGAATGATCTTTATAGGTTTCATGTCAGATTGATCTTTTCTCTACTTTTCTCTTCCTCTAAGTCTTACTAATCTGTGTAAATCAGAAACAGTCCTCTAGTACTATTCAAACAAGGGGAACCTATATATAAAATTTATGATTTAGCGATAATGGCTGTCTGTTGGCCATGTTGTTTTTGGATTGGTCCCAAAATGCAATACCAGGGACAAAGGGGAACCTACATATGAAATTTGAGAAAGATCCTTTCAGTACCTTCTGTAAAATAGCAATAACAAACTTCAATTGTCAAAATCCAAGATGGCTGCCTATCAGCCATGTTGTTTTCCGATTGGTCTCAAAATGCAATATGCATAACTAGATACCAAGGGGAACCTACATATGAAATTTGAAAAAGATCCTTTAAGTACTTTCTGAGAAATAGCGATAACAAACTTCAATTGTCAAAATCCAAGATGGCTGCCTGTCGGCCATATTGTTTTCCTATTGGCCTCAAAAGCAATATGCATAACCAGGCACAAAGGGGAACCTACATATGAAATTTGAAAAAGATCCCTTCAGCACTTTCTGAGAAATAGTGATAACAAACTCCAATTGTCAAAATCTAAGATGGCTGCCTGTCGGCCATGTTGTTTTCCGATTAGTCTCAAAATGCAATATGCATTACTAGATAGCAAGAAGATCCCACATATGGAATTTGAGAAAGATCCCTTCAGTACTTTCTGAGAAATAGCGATAACAAACTTCAATTGTCAAAATCCAAGATGGCTGCCTGTCGGCCATGTTATTTTCCGATAGGTCCCAAAATGCAATATGCATAACGAGGCACCGAGGGGAACCTACATATGAAATTTGAGAAAGATCCTTTAAGTACTTTCTGAGAAATAGCGATAACAAACTTCAATTGTCAAAATCCATGATGGCTGCCTGTCGGCCATGTTGTTTTCCTATTGGCCTCAAAATGCAATATGCATAACTAGGCACCGAGGGGAACCTACATATGAAATTTGAGAAAGATCCCTTCAGCACTTTCTGAGAAATAGTGATAACAAACTTCACTTATCAAAATCCAAGATGGCTGCCTGTCGGCCATGTTGTTTTTCGATTGGCCTCAAAATGCAATATGCATAACTAGGCACCGAGGGGAACCTACATATGAAATTTGAGAAAGATCCCTTCAGCACTTTCTGGGAAATAGCGATAACAAACTCGAATTGTCAAAATCCAAGATGGCTGCCTGTCGGCCATGTTGTTTTCCGATTAGTCTCAAAATGCAATATGCATTACTAGATAGCAAGAAGATCCTACATATGGAATTTGAGAAAGATCCCTTCAGTACTTTCTGAGAAATAGCGATAACAAACTTCAATTGTCAAAATCCAAGATGGCTGCCTGTCGGCCATGTTATTTTCCGATAGGTCCCAAAATGCAATATGCATAACGAGGCACCGAGGGGAACCTACATATGAAATTTGAGAAAGATCCTTTAAGTACTTTCTGAGAAATAGCGTTAACAAACTTCAATTGTCAAAATCCATGATGGCTGCCTGTCAGCCATGTTGTTTTCAGATTGGCCTCAAAATGCAATATGCATAACAAGGGACCGAGGGGAACCTACATATGAAATGTGAGAAAGATCCCTTCAGCACTTTCTGAGAAATAGTGATAACAAACTTCAATTGTCAAAATCCAAGATGGCTGCCTGTCGGCCATGTTATTTTTCGATTGGCCTCAAAATGCAATATGCATAACTAGGCACCGAGGGGAACCTACATATGAAATGTGAGAAAGATCCCTTCAGCACTTTCTGGGAAATAGCGATAACAAACTCAAATTGTCAAAATCCAAGATGGCTGCCTGTCGGCCATGTTGTTTTCCGATTAGTCTCAAAATGCAATATGCATAACTAGATAGCAAGGGGAACCTACATATGAAATTTGAGAAAGATCCCTTCAGCACTTTCTGAGAAATAGCGATAACAAACTTCAATTGTCAAAATCCAAGATGGCTGCCTGCGGGCCATGTTGTTTTTCTATTGGTCTCAAAATGCAATATGCATAACTAGGAACCAAGGGGAACCTATAAATGAAATTTGAGAAAGATCCCTTCAGTACTTTCTGAGAAATAGCGATAACAAGAATTGTTTACGGACGGAGGGACGGACGGACGGAGGGACGGACCACGGACCACGGACGCAGGGCGATTTGAATAGCCCACCAACTGATGATGGTGGGCTAAAAATCAAAATGGCCGACAGGCGACTATTTTGTTTTCCGACCAGTCTCAAAATTCAATATGCACCACTAGACACCAAAGGAAACATACAAACGAAATTTGAGAAAGATCCAAGATGAAAAAGAAGAAAAGAAAAGAATCAGACCAAGGGGAACTGACATAGAAAATTTTAGATTGATCCATCAAGTACGACCTTTCTGAAAAATAACGAATAAAACTTCATTGTCGGCCACTTATTTTTCATTCTCAAAACAGAACATGCACAAATAAGGACCAAGTAGAACCTTTCTATGAAATTTGATATTGATCTACACAGAACTTTCTGAGAAATAATGATAACAAGGATTGTTTGAATTTTGTTTGTTCGTTTGTTTGGTATACCACCCTGTGAACTGCAGATCATTTTGTAGTAGTTGGTGACTACCTCACTGAACAACAAACAGGAGGCCCCTTGTGTGCCATCCAGACTCCAGAGTAATTAGGGTACTTGTCTTGCCAAAGATACAACCACGATAGCACAGGCCCGAGAAACATAAACCGACACGGGTAAGGAGCGTTTAAGGTTGTTTAAAGATAAAACACGAGCGAATGGTGATTGAACAGACCGCCATTTCATAATGGGCTAAAATGTTGAATAAAACAATGAACAAGAATCTGAGATGAAACAGATTTATTCTGGTTACAAAATGTGAGGTCACATGGTAGTGTATGAGTTCCGCCACCTATTGGTCAGTAATATTAGTGATTGAGCGATACAATGAGGTAAGCAGAAAAACGTTATTTGGCACTTTCAATTTCTATCGGCTATATTAGTTAAAAAATACAATGTTGTATGGTTTTATGTCAGGGAAATATCCAAATTAATCTTCTGATAATCAGAGTAAAATCAATTCTATATCACAGAAACAAATCTCGCGATGACCATGAATATCAACAAAAATAATGCTCAGAAAATTTGCGTTAAACAGTTTTAAATTATTTTGATGTCTGCGAGAGATATGAATTAATAAACAGGTGAATTATCACTCCGGGCAATCCCAGGTTTTATGTCGGGGAACTATATCCAAATTAATCTGCTGAAAATCACAGTAAAATAAATTCTATATCACAGAAAACAATCTCGCGATGACCATGAATATCAACAAAATATAACCGCCCAGAAAATAAATGTTCATAAAATTAATATCTGCGATCATCATTGTAGCCAAATGTGATCACGTGATTACACAGGAAAAACTGAAGGAACGATAACATATATTAGATAATTATAGGATTAGTGACAGCAGTGATACATTTACAAACAGGAACACAATCAAAAATTAAAATCTTAAAAATAGCAATATCATGATAATGATGTTATTATTTTTGTTTTGTACATCAGACAAAAATAAATTGTATATATTACATCCAATACAAACGATATTGTACTTCTTATAAACCGTCATTAAAACTCTGATATATATTTATTTACTTCTATTCCAGACGGGTATGAGAAACACTTCAATAACGTATTGTCCTGAAATTTATCTTATAGAAAGGCATAACTAATGGCATTTTATAATCAACGTTAACAATAATATTCAACATACAGTGGAAACTGTTATATCAACAATAACGACAGCACGTGAAACTTTAATTAAAACACATCTGTGATGTCATCAATTGTTATTAGCATATTACATCCAACAGAATACAGAGGCTTCACTATGGCTGTCTAATAAGTACACAAAAGGTTATCTGGTATCAATGTTCAATAGATGATTTCCCATGCACTGTTGTTTCCTCATTATTTGAATTCATTCCATTCCAATACTGGATGATGGTGCCTCGAATGGACTGAGGAACACAATTTCACTTTGGAAAACATTATTCAAATGAGACTAAATTATGCTTATGAATGTTTACACACCTGTAATGTATGCACTTGTACAAAGGTATTCTAGAGAACACAACTGTCCAATATTGTCAGAAAGAGGGATATATTTTAACTAAGATATATACCTATTATGTAAATATTAGACATCTGAGGCGACACACCCTTTTGAGCATAATTTCGACAAAGTTCAAAAGTCAACTTAAAACAACAAAACTCAATACACAAAGAGAAATAAAGGTAAAATTGAATTAACAAGGGAGATATATATATACAAAATGTAAGTATCCCCATATAAATCCAATTAAACTCGGAATGTACTTGGAAACATTCGTCGTATAACCATACAAGTACAAGAAATATTGTAAGGTTAAGAAATATTTCTAATCTAATGGCATCTAATTAGTATTTATGTAAATCAAGCTTTCATGTGCAAAAATATTTCGCCAGGTAATAAATGAGCATACTGCAATGCTTCAAAAAAATAAAATAAATAAACACCATGGTGCCACATGTTTATACTAGCCTAAACATGCTATCAACATTACATGTATGCTGTGAAGCTCTTTCAAGAATGCTACATCGACAAAACCAGACAAGCAACATTAAGTATTTCATACTGTTTATGTAAGCAATGTATAAAAATATAAGTTTTGGTATCACAAATGACGAAGTTTTACCACACATCTATTCGTGTCGCATACTGGCACAACAGGTAAAGGGGACTGTTAAAAAATACTCAAGACATCAACACCTTTCAGCGAGACACTCCTGTACCTCGGAGGTCTGATTCCATGTCGTCTTAATAACTATTCACCTACAAATGTATAAAGAATGCCAATTTCAATCGCCTGATGTTCCAGAAGAAATTGTTTCCTCATAGGAGGTTGAGATTTTTTCTTGAATGACTATTTGAAAACTAAATTTGGCTTATGATAACAAATTTCTCAGATAAAATTCATATGAAAAAAAAAAATCAAATGAAAACAACACAGGATATCAATCATACAGCAGAA
>NW_022983101.1:0-38288 GCF_902652985.1 Pecten maximus | reverse complement strand
TGGTGAGTTTCAACCATCCCACTGGAGGTGCCCAAAAAGATCCGAAGCTCCTAGCAGCTCTAGAAATGACGTCAGAACTGCACGTTGAGCGTCACCATATTCCGTAGTATTGTAACCACGCGTCCGCGGTAGCGCGGTTAATTGTTCACCGATGGAAGTTTTGCCGAAATCATAACGTTTTCCTGTTGATCACATCCCACTGGAGGTGCCCAAAAAGATCCGAAGCTCCTAGCAGCTCTAGAAATGACGTCAGAACTGCACGTTGAGCGTCACCATATTCCGTAGTATTGTAACCACGCGTCCGCGGTAGCGCGGTTAATTGTTCACCGATGGAAGTTTTGCCGAAATCATTACGTTTTCCTGTTGATCACATCCCACTGGAGGTGCCCAAAAAGATCCGAAGCTCCTAGCAGCTCTAGAAATGACGTCAGAACTGCACGTTGAGCGTCACCATATTCCGTAGTATTGTAACCACGCGTCCGCGGTAGCGCGGTTAATTGTTCACCGATGGAAGTTTTGCCGAAATCATTACGTTTTCCTGTTGATCACATCCCACTGGAGGTGCCCAAAAAGATCCGAAGCTCCTAGCAGCTCTAGAAATGACGTCAGAACTGCACGTTGAGCGTCACCATATTCCGTAGTATTGTAACCACGCGTCCGCGGTAGCGCGGTTAATTGTTCACCGATGGAAGTTTTGCCGAAATCATTACGTTTTCCTGTTGATCACATCCCACTGGAGGTGCCCAAAAAGATCCGAAGCTCCTAGCAGCTCTAGAAATGACGTCAGAACTGCACGTTGAGCGTCACCATATTCCGTAGTATTGTAACCACGCGTCCGCGGTAGCGCGGTTAATTGTTCACCGATGGAAGTTTTGCCGAAATCATTACGTTTTCCTGTTGATCACATCCCACTGGAGGTGCCCAAAAAGATCCGAAGCTCCTAGCAGCTCTAGAAATGACGTCAGAACTGCACGTTGAGCGTCACCATATTCCGTAGTATTGTAACCACGCGTCCGCGGTAGCGCGGTTAATTGTTCACCGATGGAAGTTTTGCCGAAATCATTACGTTTTCCTGTTGATCACATCCCACTGGAGGTGCCCAAAAAGATCCGAAGCTCCTAGCAGCTCTAGAAATGACGTCAGAACTGCACGTTGAGCGTCACCATATTCCGTAGTATTGTAACCACGCGTCCGCGGTAGCGCGGTTAATTGTTCACCGATGGAAGTTTTGCCGAAATCATTAACGTTTTCCTGTTGATCACATCCCACTGGAGGTGCCCAAAAGATCCGAAGCTCCTAGCAGCTCTAGAAATGACGTCAGAACTGCACGTTGAGCGTCACCATATTCCGTAGTATTGTAACCACGCGTCCGCGGTAGCGCGGTTAATTGTTCACCGATGGAAGTTTTGCCGAAATCATTACGTTTTCCTGTTGATCACATCCCACTGGAGGTGCCCAAAAAGATCCGAAGCTCCTAGCAGCTCTAGAAATGACGTCAGAACTGCACGTTGAGCGTCACCATATTCCGTAGTATTGTAACCACGCGTCCGCGGTAGCGCGGTTAATTGTTCACCGATGGAAGTTTTGCCGAAATCATTACGTTTTCCTGTTGATCACATCCCACTGGAGGTGCCCAAAAAGATCCGAAGCTCCTAGCAGCTCTAGAAATGACGTCAGAACTGCACGTTGAGCGTCACCATATTCCGTAGTATTGTAACCACGCGTCCGCGGTAGCGCGGTTAATTGTTCACCGATGGAAGTTTTGCCGAAATCATTACGTTTTCCTGTTGATCACATCCCACTGGAGGTGCCCAAAAAGATCCGAAGCTCCTAGCAGCTCTAGAAATGACGTCAGAACTGCACGTTGAGCGTCACCATATTCCGTAGTATTGTAACCACGCGTCCGCGGTAGCGCGGTTAATTGTTCACCGATGGAAGTTTTGCCGAAATCATACGTTTTCCTGTTGATCACATCCCACTGGAGGTGCCCAAAAAGATCCGAAGCTCCTAGCAGCTCTAGAAATGACGTCAGAACTGCACGTTGAGCGTCACCATATTCCGTAGTATTGTAACCACGCGTCCGCGGTAGCGCGGTTAATTGTTCACCGATGGAAGTTTTGCCGAAATCATTACGTTTTCCTGTTGATCACATCCCACTGGAGGTGCCCAAAAAGATCCGAAGCTCCTAGCAGCTCTAGAAATGACGTCAGAACTGCACGTTGAGCGTCACCATATTCCGTAGTATTGTAACCACGCGTCCGCGGTAGCGCGGTTAATTGTTCACCGATGGAAGTTTTGCCGAAATCATTACGTTTTCCTGTTGATCACATCCCACTGGAGGTGCCCAAAAAGATCCGAAGCTCCTAGCAGCTCTAGAAATGACGTCAGAACTGCACGTTGAGCGTCACCATATTCCGTAGTATTGTAACCACGCGTCCGCGGTAGCGCGGTTAATTGTTCACCGATGGAAGTTTTGCCGAAATCATTACGTTTTCCTGTTGATCACATCCCACTGGAGGTGCCCAAAAAGATCCGAAGCTCCTAGCAGCTCTAGAAATGACGTCAGAACTGCACGTTGAGCGTCACCATATTCCGTAGTATTGTAACCACGCGTCCGCGGTAGCGCGGTTAATTGTTCACCGATGGAAGTTTTGCCGAAATCATTACGTTTTCCTGTTGATCACATCCCACTGGAGGTGCCCAAAAAGATCCGAAGCTCCTAGCAGCTCTAGAAATGACGTCAGAACTGCACGTTGAGCGTCACCATATTCCGTAGTATTGTAACCACGCGTCCGCGGTAGCGCGGTTAATTGTTCACCGATGGAAGTTTTGCCGAAATCATTACGTTTTCCTGTTGATCACATCCCACTGGAGGTGCCCAAAAGATCCGAAGCTCCTAGCAGCTCTAGAAATGACGTCAGAACTGCACGTTGAGCGTCACCATATTCCGTAGTATTGTAACCACGCGTCCGCGGTAGCGCGGTTAATTGTTCACCGATGGAAGTTTTGCCGAAATCATTACGTTTTCCTGTTGATCACATCCCACTGGAGGTGCCCAAAAAGATCCGAAGCTCCTAGCAGCTCTAGAAATGACGTCAGAACTGCACGTTGAGCGTCACCATATTCCGTAGTATTGTAACCACGCGTCCGCGGTAGCGCGGTTAATTGTTCACCGATGGAAGTTTTGCCGAAATCATTACGTTTTCCTGTTGATCACATCCCACTGGAGGTGCCCAAAAAGATCCGAAGCTCCTAGCAGCTCTAGAAATGACGTCAGAACTGCACGTTGAGCGTCACCATATTCCGTAGTATTGTAACCACGCGTCCGCGGTAGCGCGGTTAATTGTTCACCGATGGAAGTTTTGCCGAAATCATTACGTTTTCCTGTTGATCACATCCCACTGGAGGTGCCCAAAAAGATCCGAAGCTCCTAGCAGCTCTAGAAATGACGTCAGAACTGCACGTTGAGCGTCACCATATTCCGTAGTATTGTAACCACGCGTCCGCGGTAGCGCGGTTAATTGTTCACCGATGGAAGTTTTGCCGAAATCATAACGTTTTCCTGTTGATCACATCCCACTGGAGGTGCCCAAAAAGATCCGAAGCTCCTAGCAGCTCTAGAAATGACGTCAGAACTGCACGTTGAGCGTCACCATATTCCGTAGTATTGTAACCACGCGTCCGCGGTAGCGCGGTTAATTGTTCACCGATGGAAGTTTTGCCGAAATCATTACGTTTTCCTGTTGATCACATCCCACTGGAGGTGCCCAAAAAGATCCGAAGCTCCTAGCAGCTCTAGAAATGACGTCAGAACTGCACGTTGAGCGTCACCATATTCCGTAGTATTGTAACCACGCGTCCGCGGTAGCGCGGTTAATTGTTCACCGATGGAAGTTTTGCCGAAATCATTACGTTTTCCTGTTGATCACATCCCACTGGAGGTGCCCAAAAAGATCCGAAGCTCCTAGCAGCTCTAGAAATGACGTCAGAACTGCACGTTGAGCGTCACCATATTCCGTAGTATTGTAACCACGCGTCCGCGGTAGCGCGGTTAATTGTTCACCGATGGAAGTTTTGCCGAAATCATTACGTTTTCCTGTTGATCACATCCCACTGGAGGTGCCCAAAAAGATCCGAAGCTCCTAGCAGCTCTAGAAATGACGTCAGAACTGCACGTTGAGCGTCACCATATTCCGTAGTATTGTAACCACGCGTCCGCGGTAGCGCGGTTAATTGTTCACCGATGGAAGTTTTGCCGAAATCATTACGTTTTCCTGTTGATCACATCCCACTGGAGGTGCCCAAAAAGATCCGAAGCTCCTAGCAGCTCTAGAAATGACGTCAGAACTGCACGTTGAGCGTCACCATATTCCGTAGTATTGTAACCACGCGTCCGCGGTAGCGCGGTTAATTGTTCACCGATGGAAGTTTTGCCGAAATCATTACGTTTTCCTGTTGATCACATCCCACTGGAGGTGCCCAAAAAGATCCGAAGCTCCTAGCAGCTCTAGAAATGACGTCAGAACTGCACGTTGAGCGTCACCATATTCCGTAGTATTGTAACCACGCGTCCGCGGTAGCGCGGTTAATTGTTCACCGATGGAAGTTTTGCCGAAATCATACGTTTTCCTGTTGATCACATCCCACTGGAGGTGCCCAAAAAGATCCGAAGCTCCTAGCAGCTCTAGAAATGACGTCAGAACTGCACGTTGAGCGTCACCATATTCCGTAGTATTGTAACCACGCGTCCGCGGTAGCGCGGTTAATTGTTCACCGATGGAAGTTTTGCCGAAATCATAACGTTTTCCTGTTGATCACATCCCACTGGAGGTGCCCAAAAAGATCCGAAGCTCCTAGCAGCTCTAGAAATGACGTCAGAACTGCACGTTGAGCGTCACCATATTCCGTAGTATTGTAACCACGCGTCCGCGGTAGCGCGGTTAATTGTTCACCGATGGAAGTTTTGCCGAAATCATACGTTTTCCTGTTGATCACATCCCACTGGAGGTGCCCAAAAAGATCCGAAGCTCCTAGCAGCTCTAGAAATGACGTCAGAACTGCACGTTGAGCGTCACCATATTCCGTAGTATTGTAACCACGCGTCCGCGGTAGCGCGGTTAATTGTTCACCGATGGAAGTTTTGCCGAAATCATTACGTTTTCCTGTTGATCACATCCCACTGGAGGTGCCCAAAAAGATCCGAAGCTCCTAGCAGCTCTAGAAATGACGTCAGAACTGCACGTTGAGCGTCACCATATTCCGTAGTATTGTAACCACGCGTCCGCGGTAGCGCGGTTAATTGTTCACCGATGGAAGTTTTGCCGAAATCATTACGTTTTCCTGTTGATCACATCCCACTGGAGGTGCCCAAAAAGATCCGAAGCTCCTAGCAGCTCTAGAAATGACGTCAGAACTGCACGTTGAGCGTCACCATATTCCGTAGTATTGTAACCACGCGTCCGCGGTAGCGCGGTTAATTGTTCACCGATGGAAGTTTTGCCGAAATCATTACGTTTTCCTGTTGATCACATCCCACTGGAGGTGCCCAAAAAGATCCGAAGCTCCTAGCAGCTCTAGAAATGACGTCAGAACTGCACGTTGAGCGTCACCATATTCCGTAGTATTGTAACCACGCGTCCGCGGTAGCGCGGTTAATTGTTCACCGATGGAAGTTTTGCCGAAATCATAACGTTTTCCTGTTGATCACATCCCACTGGAGGTGCCCAAAAAGATCCGAAGCTCCTAGCAGCTCTAGAAATGACGTCAGAACTGCACGTTGAGCGTCACCATATTCCGTAGTATTGTAACCACGCGTCCGCGGTAGCGCGGTTAATTGTTCACCGATGGAAGTTTTGCCGAAATCATTACGTTTTCCTGTTGATCACATCCCACTGGAGGTGCCCAAAAAGATCCGAAGCTCCTAGCAGCTCTAGAAATGACGTCAGAACTGCACGTTGAGCGTCACCATATTCCGTAGTATTGTAACCACGCGTCCGCGGTAGCGCGGTTAATTGTTCACCGATGGAAGTTTTGCCGAAATCATAACGTTTTCCTGTTGATCACATCCCACTGGAGGTGCCCAAAAGATCCGAAGCTCCTAGCAGCTCTAGAAATGACGTCAGAACTGCACGTTGAGCGTCACCATATTCCGTAGTATTGTAACCACGCGTCCGCGGTAGCGCGGTTAATTGTTCACCGATGGAAGTTTTGCCGAAATCATTAACGTTTTCCTGTTGATCACATCCCACTGGAGGTGCCCAAAAAGATCCGAAGCTCCTAGCAGCTCTAGAAATGACGTCAGAACTGCACGTTGAGCGTCACCATATTCCGTAGTATTGTAACCACGCGTCCGCGGTAGCGCGGTTAATTGTTCACCGATGGAAGTTTTGCCGAAATCATTACGTTTTCCTGTTGATCACATCCCACTGGAGGTGCCCAAAAAGATCCGAAGCTCCTAGCAGCTCTAGAAATGACGTCAGAACTGCACGTTGAGCGTCACCATATTCCGTAGTATTGTAACCACGCGTCCGCGGTAGCGCGGTTAATTGTTCACCGATGGAAGTTTTGCCGAAATCATTAACGTTTTCCTGTTGATCACATCCCACTGGAGGTGCCCAAAAAGATCCGAAGCTCCTAGCAGCTCTAGAAATGACGTCAGAACTGCACGTTGAGCGTCACCATATTCCGTAGTATTGTAACCACGCGTCCGCGGTAGCGCGGTTAATTGTTCACCGATGGAAGTTTTGCCGAAATCATAACGTTTTCCTGTTGATCACATCCCACTGGAGGTGCCCAAAAAGATCCGAAGCTCCTAGCAGCTCTAGAAATGACGTCAGAACTGCACGTTGAGCGTCACCATATTCCGTAGTATTGTAACCACGCGTCCGCGGTAGCGTGGTTAATTGTTCACCGATGGAAGTTTTGCCGAAATCATACGTTTTCCTGTTGATCACATCCCACTGGAGGTGCCCAAAAAGATCCGAAGCTCCTAGCAGCTCTAGAAATGACGTCAGAACTGCACGTTGAGCGTCACCATATTCCGTAGTATTGTAACCACGCGTCCGCGGTAGCGCGGTTAATTGTTCACCGATGGAAGTTTTGCCGAAATCATTACGTTTTCCTGTTGATCACATCCCACTGGAGGTGCCCAAAAAGATCCGAAGCTCCTAGCAGCTCTAGAAATGACGTCAGAACTGCACGTTGAGCGTCACCATATTCCGTAGTATTGTAACCACGCGTCCGCGGTAGCGCGGTTAATTGTTCACCGATGGAAGTTTTGCCGAAATCATTACGTTTTCCTGTTGATCACATCCCACTGGAGGTGCCCAAAAAGATCCGAAGCTCCTAGCAGCTCTAGAAATGACGTCAGAACTGCACGTTGAGCGTCACCATATTCCGTAGTATTGTAACCACGCGTCCGCGGTAGCGCGGTTAATTGTTCACCGATGGAAGTTTTGCCGAAATCATTACGTTTTCCTGTTGATCACATCCCACTGGAGGTGCCCAAAAAGATCCGAAGCTCCTAGCAGCTCTAGAAATGACGTCAGAACTGCACGTTGAGCGTCACCATATTCCGTAGTATTGTAACCACGCGTCCGCGGTAGCGCGGTTAATTGTTCACCGATGGAAGTTTTGCCGAAATCATTACGTTTTCCTGTTGATCACATCCCACTGGAGGTGCCCAAAAAGATCCGAAGCTCCTAGCAGCTCTAGAAATGACGTCAGAACTGCACGTTGAGCGTCACCATATTCCGTAGTATTGTAACCACGCGTCCGCGGTAGCGCGGTTAATTGTTCACCGATGGAAGTTTTGCCGAAATCATTACGTTTTCCTGTTGATCACATCCCACTGGAGGTGCCCAAAAAGATCCGAAGCTCCTAGCAGCTCTAGAAATGACGTCAGAACTGCACGTTGAGCGTCACCATATTCCGTAGTATTGTAACCACGCGTCCGCGGTAGCGCGGTTAATTGTTCACCGATGGAAGTTTTGCCGAAATCATAACGTTTTCCTGTTGATCACATCCCACTGGAGGTGCCCAAAAAGATCCGAAGCTCCTAGCAGCTCTAGAAATGACGTCAGAACTGCACGTTGAGCGTCACCATATTCCGTAGTATTGTAACCACGCGTCCGCGGTAGCGCGGTTAATTGTTCACCGATGGAAGTTTTGCCGAAATCATTACGTTTTCCTGTTGATCACATCCCACTGGAGGTGCCCAAAAAGATCCGAAGCTCCTAGCAGCTCTAGAAATGACGTCAGAACTGCACGTTGAGCGTCACCATATTCCGTAGTATTGTAACCACGCGTCCGCGGTAGCGCGGTTAATTGTTCACCGATGGAAGTTTTGCCGAAATCATACGTTTTCCTGTTGATCACATCCCACTGGAGGTGCCCAAAAAGATCCGAAGCTCCTAGCAGCTCTAGAAATGACGTCAGAACTGCACGTTGAGCGTCACCATATTCCGTAGTATTGTAACCACGCGTCCGCGGTAGCGCGGTTAATTGTTCACCGATGGAAGTTTTGCCGAAATCATTACGTTTTCCTGTTGATCACATCCCACTGGAGGTGCCCAAAAAGATCCGAAGCTCCTAGCAGCTCTAGAAATGACGTCAGAACTGCACGTTGAGCGTCACCATATTCCGTAGTATTGTAACCACGCGTCCGCGGTAGCGCGGTTAATTGTTCACCGATGGAAGTTTTGCCGAAATCATTACGTTTTCCTGTTGATCACATCCCACTGGAGGTGCCCAAAAAGATCCGAAGCTCCTAGCAGCTCTAGAAATGACGTCAGAACTGCACGTTGAGCGTCACCATATTCCGTAGTATTGTAACCACGCGTCCGCGGTAGCGCGGTTAATTGTTCACCGATGGAAGTTTTGCCGAAATCATACGTTTTCCTGTTGATCACATCCCACTGGAGGTGCCCAAAAAGATCCGAAGCTCCTAGCAGCTCTAGAAATGACGTCAGAACTGCACGTTGAGCGTCACCATATTCCGTAGTATTGTAACCACGCGTCCGCGGTAGCGCGGTTAATTGTTCACCGATGGAAGTTTTGCCGAAATCATTACGTTTTCCTGTTGATCACATCCCACTGGAGGTGCCCAAAAAGATCCGAAGCTCCTAGCAGCTCTAGAAATGACGTCAGAACTGCACGTTGAGCGTCACCATATTCCGTAGTATTGTAACCACGCGTCCGCGGTAGCGCGGTTAATTGTTCACCGATGGAAGTTTTGCCGAAATCATAACGTTTTCCTGTTGATCACATCCCACTGGAGGTGCCCAAAAAGATCCGAAGCTCCTAGCAGCTCTAGAAATGACGTCAGAACTGCACGTTGAGCGTCACCATATTCCGTAGTATTGTAACCACGCGTCCGCGGTAGCGCGGTTAATTGTTCACCGATGGAAGTTTTGCCGAAATCATTACGTTTTCCTGTTGATCACATCCCACTGGAGGTGCCCAAAAAGATCCGAAGCTCCTAGCAGCTCTAGAAATGACGTCAGAACTGCACGTTGAGCGTCACCATATTCCGTAGTATTGTAACCACGCGTCCGCGGTAGCGCGGTTAATTGTTCACCGATGGAAGTTTTGCCGAAATCATTACGTTTTCCTGTTGATCACATCCCACTGGAGGTGCCCAAAAAGATCCGAAGCTCCTAGCAGCTCTAGAAATGACGTCAGAACTGCACGTTGAGCGTCACCATATTCCGTAGTATTGTAACCACGCGTCCGCGGTAGCGCGGTTAATTGTTCACCGATGGAAGTTTTGCCGAAATCATTACGTTTTCCTGTTGATCACATCCCACTGGAGGTGCCCAAAAAGATCCGAAGCTCCTAGCAGCTCTAGAAATGACGTCAGAACTGCACGTTGAGCGTCACCATATTCCGTAGTATTGTAACCACGCGTCCGCGGTAGCGCGGTTAATTGTTCACCGATGGAAGTTTTGCCGAAATCATAACGTTTTCCTGTTGATCACATCCCACTGGAGGTGCCCAAAAAGATCCGAAGCTCCTAGCAGCTCTAGAAATGACGTCAGAACTGCACGTTGAGCGTCACCATATTCCGTAGTATTGTAACCACGCGTCCGCGGTAGCGCGGTTAATTGTTCACCGATGGAAGTTTTGCCGAAATCATAACGTTTTCCTGTTGATCACATCCCACTGGAGGTGCCCAAAAAGATCCGAAGCTCCTAGCAGCTCTAGAAATGACGTCAGAACTGCACGTTGAGCGTCACCATATTCCGTAGTATTGTAACCACGCGTCCGCGGTAGCGCGGTTAATTGTTCACCGATGGAAGTTTTGCCGAAATCATTACGTTTTCCTGTTGATCACATCCCACTGGAGGTGCCCAAAAAGATCCGAAGCTCCTAGCAGCTCTAGAAATGACGTCAGAACTGCACGTTGAGCGTCACCATATTCCGTAGTATTGTAACCACGCGTCCGCGGTAGCGCGGTTAATTGTTCACCGATGGAAGTTTTGCCGAAATCATTACGTTTTCCTGTTGATCACATCCCACTGGAGGTGCCCAAAAAGATCCGAAGCTCCTAGCAGCTCTAGAAATGACGTCAGAACTGCACGTTGAGCGTCACCATATTCCGTAGTATTGTAACCACGCGTCCGCGGTAGCGCGGTTAATTGTTCACCGATGGAAGTTTTGCCGAAATCATTACGTTTTCCTGTTGATCACATCCCACTGGAGGTGCCCAAAAAGATCCGAAGCTCCTAGCAGCTCTAGAAATGACGTCAGAACTGCACGTTGAGCGTCACCATATTCCGTAGTATTGTAAGCACGCGTCCACGGTAGCGCGGTTAATTGTTGCACGATGGAAGTTTTGCCGAAATCATTACGTTTTCCTGTTCATCACATCCCACTGGAGGTGCCCAGAAAGATACGAAGCTCCTAGCAGCTCTAGAAATGACGTCAGAACTTAACGTTGAGCATCACCATATTCCGTAGCATGGTAACCACGGGTCTGCGGTAGCGCGGTAAATTATTCACCAATGGAAATTTTGCCGAAATCATTATGTTTTCCTGTTCATCACATCCCACTGGAGGTACCCAAAAAGATCCGAAGCTCCTACCAACTCTAGAAATGACGTCAGAAGTGCACGTTGAGCGTCACCATATGCCGTAGTATTGTAACCACGCGTCGGCGGTAGCGCGGTAAATTATTCACCAATGGAAATTTTGCCGAAATCATTATATTTTCCTGTTCATCACATCCCACTGGAGCTGTCCAAAAATATCTGAAGCTCCTAGCAGCTCTAGAAATGACGTCAGAACTGCACGTTGAGCGTCACCATATTCGTAGTATTGTAACCACACGTCCGCGTTAGCGCGGTTATTTGTTCACCGACGGAAGTTTTGCCGAAATCATTACGTTTTCCTGTTGATCACATCCCTCTGGAGGTGCCCAAAAAGATCCGAAGCTCCTAGCAGCTCTAGAAATGACGTCAGCACTGCACGTTGTGCGTCACCATATTCCGTAGTATTGTAACCACGCGTCCGCGGTAGCGCGGTTAATTGTTCACAAATGGAAGTTTTGCCGTAACCGTTACGTTTTCCTGTTCACCACATCCCACTGGAGGTGGCCAAAAAGATCCGAAGCTCCTAGCAGCTATATAAATGACGTCAAGACTGCATGTTGAGCGTCATCAAATTCCGTAGTATTGTAACCACGCGTCCGCGGTAGCGCGGTTAATTGTTCACCGATGGAAGTTTTGCCGAAATCATTAACGTTTTCCTGTTGATCACATCCCACTGGAGGTGCCCAAAAAGATCCGAAGCTCCTAGCAGCTCTAGAAATGACGTCAGAACTGCACGTTGAGCGTCACCATATTCCGTAGTATTGTAACCACGCGTCCGCGGTAGCGCGGTTAATTGTTCACCGATGGAAGTTTTGCCGAAATCATTACGTTTTCCTGTTGATCACATCCCACTGGAGGTGCCCAAAAAGATCCGAAGCTCCTAGCAGCTCTAGAAATGACGTCAGAACTGCACGTTGAGCGTCACCATATTCCGTAGTATTGTAACCACGCGTCCGCGGTAGCGCGGTTAATTGTTCACCGATGGAAGTTTTGCCGAAATCATTACGTTTTCCTGTTGATCACATCCCACTGGAGGTGCCCAAAAAGATCCGAAGCTCCTAGCAGCTCTAGAAATGACGTCAGAACTGCACGTTGAGCGTCACCATATTCCGTAGTATTGTAACCACGCGTCCGCGGTAGCGCGGTTAATTGTTCACCGATGGAAGTTTTGCCGAAATCATACGTTTTCCTGTTGATCACATCCCACTGGAGGTGCCCAAAAAGATCCGAAGCTCCTAGCAGCTCTAGAAATGACGTCAGAACTGCACGTTGAGCGTCACCATATTCCGTAGTATTGTAACCACGCGTCCGCGGTAGCGCGGTTAATTGTTCACCGATGGAAGTTTTGCCGAAATCATACGTTTTCCTGTTGATCACATCCCACTGGAGGTGCCCAAAAAGATCCGAAGCTCCTAGCAGCTCTAGAAATGACGTCAGAACTGCACGTTGAGCGTCACCATATTCCGTAGTATTGTAACCACGCGTCCGCGGTAGCGCGGTTAATTGTTCACCGATGGAAGTTTTGCCGAAATCATTACGTTTTCCTGTTGATCACATCCCACTGGAGGTGCCCAAAAAGATCCGAAGCTCCTAGCAGCTCTAGAAATGACGTCAGAACTGCACGTTGAGCGTCACCATATTCCGTAGTATTGTAACCACGCGTCCGCGGTAGCGCGGTTAATTGTTCACCGATGGAAGTTTTGCCGAAATCATTAACGTTTTCCTGTTGATCACATCCCACTGGAGGTGCCCAAAAAGATCCGAAGCTCCTAGCAGCTCTAGAAATGACGTCAGAACTGCACGTTGAGCGTCACCATATTCCGTAGTATTGTAACCACGCGTCCGCGGTAGCGCGGTTAATTGTTCACCGATGGAAGTTTTGCCGAAATCATTACGTTTTCCTGTTGATCACATCCCACTGGAGGTGCCCAAAAAGATCCGAAGCTCCTAGCAGCTCTAGAAATGACGTCAGAACTGCACGTTGAGCGTCACCATATTCCGTAGTATTGTAACCACGCGTCCGCGGTAGCGCGGTTAATTGTTCACCGATGGAAGTTTTGCCGAAATCATTACGTTTTCCTGTTGATCACATCCCACTGGAGGTGCCCAAAAAGATCCGAAGCTCCTAGCAGCTCTAGAAATGACGTCAGAACTGCACGTTGAGCGTCACCATATTCCGTAGTATTGTAACCACGCGTCCGCGGTAGCGCGGTTAATTGTTCACCGATGGAAGTTTTGCCGAAATCATTACGTTTTCCTGTTGATCACATCCCACTGGAGGTGCCCAAAAAGATCCGAAGCTCCTAGCAGCTCTAGAAATGACGTCAGAACTGCACGTTGAGCGTCACCATATTCCGTAGTATTGTAACCACGCGTCCGCGGTAGCGCGGTTAATTGTTCACCGATGGAAGTTTTGCCGAAATCATTACGTTTTCCTGTTGATCACATCCCACTGGAGGTGCCCAAAAAGATCCGAAGCTCCTAGCAGCTCTAGAAATGACGTCAGAACTGCACGTTGAGCGTCACCATATTCCGTAGTATTGTAACCACGCGTCCGCGGTAGCGCGGTTAATTGTTCACCGATGGAAGTTTTGCCGAAATCATACGTTTTCCTGTTGATCACATCCCACTGGAGGTGCCCAAAAAGATCCGAAGCTCCTAGCAGCTCTAGAAATGACGTCAGAACTGCACGTTGAGCGTCACCATATTCCGTAGTATTGTAACCACGCGTCCGCGGTAGCGCGGTTAATTGTTCACCGATGGAAGTTTTGCCGAAATCATTACGTTTTCCTGTTGATCACATCCCACTGGAGGTGCCCAAAAAGATCCGAAGCTCCTAGCAGCTCTAGAAATGACGTCAGAACTGCACGTTGAGCGTCACCATATTCCGTAGTATTGTAACCACGCGTCCGCGGTAGCGCGGTTAATTGTTCACCGATGGAAGTTTTGCCGAAATCATTACGTTTTCCTGTTGATCACATCCCACTGGAGGTGCCCAAAAAGATCCGAAGCTCCTAGCAGCTCTAGAAATGACGTCAGAACTGCACGTTGAGCGTCACCATATTCCGTAGTATTGTAACCACGCGTCCGCGGTAGCGCGGTTAATTGTTCACCGATGGAAGTTTTGCCGAAATCATTACGTTTTCCTGTTGATCACATCCCACTGGAGGTGCCCAAAAAGATCCGAAGCTCCTAGCAGCTCTAGAAATGACGTCAGAACTGCACGTTGAGCGTCACCATATTCCGTAGTATTGTAACCACGCGTCCGCGGTAGCGCGGTTAATTGTTCACCGATGGAAGTTTTGCCGAAATCATACGTTTTCCTGTTGATCACATCCCACTGGAGGTGCCCAAAAAGATCCGAAGCTCCTAGCAGCTCTAGAAATGACGTCAGAACTGCACGTTGAGCGTCACCATATTCCGTAGTATTGTAACCACGCGTCCGCGGTAGCGCGGTTAATTGTTCACCGATGGAAGTTTTGCCGAAATCATTACGTTTTCCTGTTGATCACATCCCACTGGAGGTGCCCAAAAAGATCCGAAGCTCCTAGCAGCTCTAGAAATGACGTCAGAACTGCACGTTGAGCGTCACCATATTCCGTAGTATTGTAACCACGCGTCCGCGGTAGCGCGGTTAATTGTTCACCGATGGAAGTTTTGCCGAAATCATTAACGTTTTCCTGTTGATCACATCCCACTGGAGGTGCCCAAAAAGATCCGAAGCTCCTAGCAGCTCTAGAAATGACGTCAGAACTGCACGTTGAGCGTCACCATATTCCGTAGTATTGTAACCACGCGTCCGCGGTAGCGCGGTTAATTGTTCACCGATGGAAGTTTTGCCGAAATCATTACGTTTTCCTGTTGATCACATCCCACTGGAGGTGCCCAAAAAGATCCGAAGCTCCTAGCAGCTCTAGAAATGACGTCAGAACTGCACGTTGAGCGTCACCATATTCCGTAGTATTGTAACCACGCGTCCGCGGTAGCGCGGTTAATTGTTCACCGATGGAAGTTTTGCCGAAATCATTACGTTTTCCTGTTGATCACATCCCACTGGAGGTGCCCAAAAAGATCCGAAGCTCCTAGCAGCTCTAGAAATGACGTCAGAACTGCACGTTGAGCGTCACCATATTCCGTAGTATTGTAACCACGCGTCCGCGGTAGCGCGGTTAATTGTTCACCGATGGAAGTTTTGCCGAAATCATTACGTTTTCCTGTTGATCACATCCCACTGGAGGTGCCCAAAAAGATCCGAAGCTCCTAGCAGCTCTAGAAATGACGTCAGAACTGCACGTTGAGCGTCACCATATTCCGTAGTATTGTAACCACGCGTCCGCGGTAGCGCGGTTAATTGTTCACCGATGGAAGTTTTGCCGAAATCATTACGTTTTCCTGTTGATCACATCCCACTGGAGGTGCCCAAAAGATCCGAAGCTCCTAGCAGCTCTAGAAATGACGTCAGAACTGCACGTTGAGCGTCACCATATTCCGTAGTATTGTAACCACGCGTCCGCGGTAGCGCGGTTAATTGTTCACCGATGGAAGTTTTGCCGAAATCATACGTTTTCCTGTTGATCACATCCCACTGGAGGTGCCCAAAAAGATCCGAAGCTCCTAGCAGCTCTAGAAATGACGTCAGAACTGCACGTTGAGCGTCACCATATTCCGTAGTATTGTAACCACGCGTCCGCGGTAGCGCGGTTAATTGTTCACCGATGGAAGTTTTGCCGAAATCATACGTTTTCCTGTTGATCACATCCCACTGGAGGTGCCCAAAAAGATCCGAAGCTCCTAGCAGCTCTAGAAATGACGTCAGAACTGCACGTTGAGCGTCACCATATTCCGTAGTATTGTAACCACGCGTCCGCGGTAGCGCGGTTAATTGTTCACCGATGGAAGTTTTGCCGAAATCATTACGTTTTCCTGTTGATCACATCCCACTGGAGGTGCCCAAAAAGATCCGAAGCTCCTAGCAGCTCTAGAAATGACGTCAGAACTGCACGTTGAGCGTCACCATATTCCGTAGTATTGTAACCACGCGTCCGCGGTAGCGCGGTTAATTGTTCACCGATGGAAGTTTTGCCGAAATCATTACGTTTTCCTGTTGATCACATCCCACTGGAGGTGCCCAAAAAGATCCGAAGCTCCTAGCAGCTCTAGAAATGACGTCAGAACTGCACGTTGAGCGTCACCATATTCCGTAGTATTGTAACCACGCGTCCGCGGTAGCGCGGTTAATTGTTCACCGATGGAAGTTTTGCCGAAATCATAACGTTTTCCTGTTGATCACATCCCACTGGAGGTGCCCAAAAAGATCCGAAGCTCCTAGCAGCTCTAGAAATGACGTCAGAACTGCACGTTGAGCGTCACCATATTCCGTAGTATTGTAACCACGCGTCCGCGGTAGCGCGGTTAATTGTTCACCGATGGAAGTTTTGCCGAAATCATTAACGTTTTCCTGTTGATCACATCCCACTGGAGGTGCCCAAAAAGATCCGAAGCTCCTAGCAGCTCTAGAAATGACGTCAGAACTGCACGTTGAGCGTCACCATATTCCGTAGTATTGTAACCACGCGTCCGCGGTAGCGCGGTTAATTGTTCACCGATGGAAGTTTTGCCGAAATCATTACGTTTTCCTGTTGATCACATCCCACTGGAGGTGCCCAAAAAGATCCGAAGCTCCTAGCAGCTCTAGAAATGACGTCAGAACTGCACGTTGAGCGTCACCATATTCCGTAGTATTGTAACCACGCGTCCGCGGTAGCGCGGTTAATTGTTCACCGATGGAAGTTTTGCCGAAATCATTACGTTTTCCTGTTGATCACATCCCACTGGAGGTGCCCAAAAAGATCCGAAGCTCCTAGCAGCTCTAGAAATGACGTCAGAACTGCACGTTGAGCGTCACCATATTCCGTAGTATTGTAACCACGCGTCCGCGGTAGCGCGGTTAATTGTTCACCGATGGAAGTTTTGCCGAAATCATTACGTTTTCCTGTTGATCACATCCCACTGGAGGTGCCCAAAAAGATCCGAAGCTCCTAGCAGCTCTAGAAATGACGTCAGAACTGCACGTTGAGCGTCACCATATTCCGTAGTATTGTAACCACGCGTCCGCGGTAGCGCGGTTAATTGTTCACCGATGGAAGTTTTGCCGAAATCATTACGTTTTCCTGTTGATCACATCCCACTGGAGGTGCCCAAAAAGATCCGAAGCTCCTAGCAGCTCTAGAAATGACGTCAGAACTGCACGTTGAGCGTCACCATATTCCGTAGTATTGTAACCACGCGTCCGCGGTAGCGCGGTTAATTGTTCACCGATGGAAGTTTTGCCGAAATCATTACGTTTTCCTGTTGATCACATCCCACTGGAGGTGCCCAAAAAGATCCGAAGCTCCTAGCAGCTCTAGAAATGACGTCAGAACTGCACGTTGAGCGTCACCATATTCCGTAGTATTGTAACCACGCGTCCGCGGTAGCGCGGTTAATTGTTCACCGATGGAAGTTTTGCCGAAATCATTACGTTTTCCTGTTGATCACATCCCACTGGAGGTGCCCAAAAAGATCCGAAGCTCCTAGCAGCTCTAGAAATGACGTCAGAACTGCACGTTGAGCGTCACCATATTCCGTAGTATTGTAACCACGCGTCCGCGGTAGCGCGGTTAATTGTTCACCGATGGAAGTTTTGCCGAAATCATTACGTTTTCCTGTTGATCACATCCCACTGGAGGTGCCCAAAAGATCCGAAGCTCCTAGCAGCTCTAGAAATGACGTCAGAACTGCACGTTGAGCGTCACCATATTCAGTATTATTGTAACCACGCGTCCGCGGTAGCGTGGTTAATTGTTTCACCGATGGAAGTTTGCCGAAATCATAATGTTTTCCTGTTGATCACATCCCACTGGAGGTGCCCAAAAGATCCGAAGCTCCTAGCAGCTCTAGAAATGACGTCAGAACTGCACGTGAGCGTCACCATATTCCGTAGTATTGTAACCACGCGTCCGCGGTAGCGCGGTTAATTGTTCACCGATGGAAGTTTTTGCCGAAATCAGTAACGTTTTCCTGTTGATCACATCCCATGGAGGTGCCCAAAAAAGATCCGAAGCTCCTAGCAGCTCTAGAAATGACGTCAGAACTGCACGTTGAGCGTCACCATATTCCGTAGTATTGTAACCACGCGTCCGCGGTAGCGCGGTTAATTGTTCACCGATGGAAGTTTTGCCGAAATCATTACGTTTTCCTGTTGATCACATCCCACTGGAGGTGCCCAAAAAGATCCGAAGCTCCTAGCAGCTCTAGAAATGACGTCAGAACTGCACGTTGAGCGTCACCATATTCCGTAGTATTGTAACCACGCGTCCGCGGTAGCGCGGTTAATTGTTCACCGATGGAAGTTTTGCCGAAATCATTACGTTTTCCTGTTGATCACATCCCACTGGAGGTGCCCAAAAAGATCCGAAGCTCCTAGCAGCTCTAGAAATGACGTCAGAACTGCACGTTGAGCGTCACCATATTCCGTAGTATTGTAACCACGCGTCCGCGGTAGCGCGGTTAATTGTTCACCGATGGAAGTTTTGCCGAAATCATTACGTTTTCCTGTTGATCACATCCCACTGGAGGTGCCCAAAAGATCCGAAGCTCCTAGCAGCTCTAGAAATGACGTCAGAACTGCACGTTGAGCGTCACCATATTCCGTAGTATTGTAACCACGCGTCCGCGGTAGCGCGGTTAATTGTTCACCGATGGAAGTTTTGCCGAAATCATTACGTTTTCCTGTTGATCACATCCCACTGGAGGTGCCCAAAAAGATCCGAAGCTCCTAGCAGCTCTAGAAATGACGTCAGAACTGCACGTTGAGCGTCACCATATTCCGTAGTATTGTAACCACGCGTCCGCGGTAGCGCGGTTAATTGTTCACCGATGGAAGTTTTGCCGAAATCATTACGTTTTCCTGTTGATCACATCCCACTGGAGGTGCCCAAAAAGATCCGAAGCTCCTAGCAGCTCTAGAAATGACGTCAGAACTGCACGTTGAGCGTCACCATATTCCGTAGTATTGTAACCACGCGTCCGCGGTAGCGCGGTTAATTGTTCACCGATGGAAGTTTTGCCGAAATCATTACGTTTTCCTGTTGATCACATCCCACTGGAGGTGCCCAAAAAGATCCGAAGCTCCTAGCAGCTCTAGAAATGACGTCAGAACTGCACGTTGAGCGTCACCATATTCCGTAGTATTGTAACCACGCGTCCGCGGTAGCGCGGTTAATTGTTCACCGATGGAAGTTTTGCCGAAATCATTACGTTTTCCTGTTGATCACATCCCACTGGAGGTGCCCAAAAAGATCCGAAGCTCCTAGCAGCTCTAGAAATGACGTCAGAACTGCACGTTGAGCGTCACCATATTCCGTAGTATTGTAACCACGCGTCCGCGGTAGCGCGGTTAATTGTTCACCGATGGAAGTTTTGCCGAAATCATTACGTTTTTCCTGTTGATCACATCCCACTGGAGGTGCCCAAAAGATCCGAAGCTCCTAGCAGCTCTAGAAATGACGTCAGAACTGCACGTTGAGCGTCACCATATTCCGTAGTATTGTAACCACGCGTCCGCGGTAGCGCGGTTAATTGTTCACCGATGGAAGTTTTGCCGAAATCATACGTTTTCCTGTTGATCACATCCCACTGGAGGTGCCCAAAAAGATCCGAAGCTCCTAGCAGCTCTAGAAATGACGTCAGAACTGCACGTTGAGCGTCACCATATTCCGTAGTATTGTAACCACGCGTCCGCGGTAGCGCGGTTAATTGTTCACCGATGGAAGTTTTGCCGAAATCATTACGTTTTCCTGTTGATCACATCCCACTGGAGGTGCCCAAAAAGATCCGAAGCTCCTAGCAGCTCTAGAAATGACGTCAGAACTGCACGTTGAGCGTCACCATATTCCGTAGTATTGTAACCACGCGTCCGCGGTAGCGCGGTTAATTGTTCACCGATGGAAGTTTTGCCGAAATCATTACGTTTTCCTGTTGATCACATCCCACTGGAGGTGCCCAAAAAGATCCGAAGCTCCTAGCAGCTCTAGAAATGACGTCAGAACTGCACGTTGAGCGTCACCATATTCCGTAGTATTGTAACCACGCGTCCGCGGTAGCGCGGTTAATTGTTCACCGATGGAAGTTTTGCCGAAATCATTACGTTTTCCTGTTGATCACATCCCACTGGAGGTGCCCAAAAAGATCCGAAGCTCCTAGCAGCTCTAGAAATGACGTCAGAACTGCACGTTGAGCGTCACCATATTCCGTAGTATTGTAACCACGCGTCCGCGGTAGCGCGGTTAATTGTTCACCGATGGAAGTTTTGCCGAAATCATAACGTTTTCCTGTTGATCACATCCCACTGGAGGTGCCCAAAAGATCCGAAGCTCCTAGCAGCTCTAGAAATGACGTCAGAACTGCACGTTGAGCGTCACCATATTCCGTAGTATTGTAACCACGCGTCCGCGGTAGCGCGGTTAATTGTTCACCGATGGAAGTTTTGCCGAAATCATTACGTTTTCCTGTTGATCACATCCCACTGGAGGTGCCCAAAAGATCCGAAGCTCCTAGCAGCTCTAGAAATGACGTCAGAACTGCACGTTGAGCGTCACCATATTCCGTAGTATTGTAACCACGCGTCCGCGGTAGCGTGGTTAATTGTTCACCGATGGAAGTTTTGCCGAAATCATTACGTTTTCCTGTTGATCACATCCCACTGGAGGTGCCCAAAAAGATCCGAAGCTCCTAGCAGCTCTAGAAATGACGTCAGAACTGCACGTTGAGCGTCACCATATTCCGTAGTATTGTAACCACGCGTCCGCGGTAGCGCGGTTAATTGTTCACCGATGGAAGTTTTGCCGAAATCATACGTTTTCCTGTTGATCACATCCCACTGGAGGTGCCCAAAAAGATCCGAAGCTCCTAGCAGCTCTAGAAATGACGTCAGAACTGCACGTTGAGCGTCACCATATTCCGTAGTATTGTAACCACGCGTCCGCGGTAGCGCGGTTAATTGTTCACCGATGGAAGTTTTGCCGAAATCATAACGTTTTCCTGTTGATCACATCCCACTGGAGGTGCCCAAAAAGATCCGAAGCTCCTAGCAGCTCTAGAAATGACGTCAGAACTGCACGTTGAGCGTCACCATATTCCGTAGTATTGTAACCACGCGTCAGGCGGTACTGGCGGTTATTGTTCACCGATGGAAGTTTTGCGAATCATAACGTTTTCCTGTTGATCACATCCCACTGGAGGTGCCCAAAAAGATCCGAAGCTCCTAGCAGCTCTAGAAATGACGTCAGAACTGCATCGTTGAGCGTCACCATATTCCGTAGTATTGTAACCACGCGTCCGCGGTAGCGCGGTTAATTGTTCACCGATGGAAGTTTTTGCCGAAATCATAACGTTTTCCTGTGATCACATCCCACTGGAGGTGCCCAAAAAGATCCGAAGCTCCTAGCGCTCTAGAAATGACGTCAGAACTGCACGTTGAGCGTCACCATATTCCGTAGTATTGTAACCACGCGTCCGCGGTAGCGCGGTTAATTGTTCACCGATGGAAGTTTTGCCGAAATCATAACGTTTTTCCTGTTGATCACATCCCACTGGAGGTGCCCAAAAAGATCCGAAGCTCCTAGCAGCTCTAGAAATGACGTCAGAACTGCACGTTGAGCGTCACCATATTCCGTAGTATTGTACCATCGCGTCCGCGGTAGCGCGGTTAATTGTTCACCGATGGAAGTTTTGCCGAAATCATAACGTTTTCCTGTGATCACATCCCACTGGAGGTGCCCAAAAAGATCCGAAGCTCCTAGCAGCTCTAGAAATGACGTCAGACTGGCACGTGAGCGTCACCAATATTCCGTAGTATTGTAACCACCGTCCGCGGTAGCGCGGGTTTAATTGTTCACCGATGGAAGTTTTGCCGAAATCTATAACGTTTTTCCTGTTATCACTATCCCACTGGAGGGTGCCCAAAAGATCCAGAAGCTCCTAGCAGCTCTAGAAATGACGTCAGAACGCACGTTGAGCGTCACCATATTCCGTAGTATTGTAACCACGCGTCCGCGGTAGCGCGGTTAATGTTCACCGATGGAAGTTTTGCCGAAATCATAACGTTTTCCTGTTGATCACATCCCACTGGATGATGCCCAAAAAGATCCGAGCTCCTAGCAGCTCTAGAAATGACGTCAGAACTGCACGTTGAGCGTCACCATATTCGTAGTATTGTAACCACGCGTCCGCGGTAGCGCGGTTAATTGTTCACCGATGGAAGTTTTGCCGAAATCATAACGTTTTTGCTGTTGATCACATCCCACTGGAGGTGCCTAAACAGATCCGAAGCTCTAGCTAGCTTTAGAAAATGACGTCAGAACTGCACGTTGAGCGTCACCATATTCCGTAGTATTGTAACCACGCGTCCTCGGGAGCGCGGTTAATTGTTCACCGATGGAAGTTTGCCGAAATCATAACGTTTCCTGTTGATCACATCCCACTGGAGGTGCCCAAAAGATCCGAAAGCTCCTAGCGCTCTAGAAATGACGTCAGAACTGCACGTGAGCGTCACCATATTTTCGTAGTATTGTAACCACGCGTCCGCGGTAGCGCGGTTAATTGTTCACCGATGGAGTTTTGCCGAAATCATAACGTTTGCCTGTTGATCACATCCCACTGGAGGTGCCCAAAAAGATCCGAAGCTCCTAGCAGCTCTAGAAATGACGTCAGAACTGCACGTTGAGCGTCAACATATTCGTAGTATTGTAACCGCGTTCCGCGTTAGCGTGGTTAATGTTCAGCCGATGGAAGTTTTGCCGAAATCATAACGTTTTCTGTTGATCACATCCCACTGGAGGTGCCCAAAAAGATCCGAAGCTCCTAGCAGCTCTAGAAATGACGTCAGAACTGCACGTTGATCGTCAACCATATTTCAGTATATGTAACCACGCGTGCCGCGATAGCGCTGTTATTGTTCACCGATGAAGTTTTTGCCGAAATCATAACGTTTTCCTGTTGATCACATCCCACTGGAGGTGCCCAAAAAGATCCGAAGCTCCTAGCAGCTCTAGAAATGACGTCAGAACTGCACCGTTGAGCGTCACCATATTCCGTAGTATTGTAACCACGCGTCCGCGGTAGCGCGGTTAATTGTTCACCGTGGAAGTTTTGCCGAAATCATTACGTTTTCCTGTTGATCACATCCCACTGGAGGTGCCCAAAAAGATCCGAAGCTCCTAGCAGCTCTAGAAATGACGTCAGAACTGCACGTTGAGCGTCACCATATTCCGTAGTATTGTAACCACGCGTCCGCGGTAGCGCGGTTAATTGTTCACCGATGGAAGTTTTGCCGAAATCATTACGTTTTCCTGTTGATCACATCCCACTGGAGGTGCCCAAAAGATCCGAAGCTCCTAGCAGCTCTAGAAATGACGTCAGAACTGCACGTTGAGCGTCACCATATTCCGTAGTATTGTAACCACGCGTCCGCGGTAGCGCGGTTAATTGTTCACCGATGGAAGTTTTGCCGAAATCATTACGTTTTCCTGTTGATCACATCCCACTGGAGGTGCCCAAAAGATCCGAAGCTCCTAGCAGCTCTAGAAATGACGTCAGAACTGCACGTTGAGCGTCACCATATTCCGTAGTATTGTAACCACGCGTCCGCGGTAGCGTGGTTAATTGTTCACCGATGGAAAGTTTGCCGAAATCATAACGTTTTTCTGTTGATCACATCCCACTGGAGGTGCCAAAAGATCCGAAGCTCCTAGCAGCTCTAGAAATGACGTCAGAACTGCACGTTGAGCGCCACCATATTCCGTAGTATTGTAACACACGCGTCCGCGGTAGCGCGGTTAATTGTTCACCGATGGAAGTTTTGCCGAAATCATAACGTTATCCTGTTGATCACATCCCACTGGAGGTGCCAAAAAGATCCGAAGCTCTTAGCAGCTCTAGAAATGAACGTCAGAACATGCACGTTGAGCGTCACCATATTCAGTAGTATTGTAAACCACGCCGTCCGCGGTTAGCGTGGTTAATTGTTCACCGATGGAAGTTTTTGCCGAATCATACGTTTTCCTGTTGATCACATCCCACTGGAGGTGCCCAAAAAGATCCGAAGCTCCTAGCAGCTCTAGAAATGACGTCAGAACTGCACGTTGAGCGTCACCATATTCCGTAGTATTGTAACCACGCGTCCGCGGTAGCGCGGTTAATTGTTCACCGATGGACAGTTTTGCCGAAATCATAACGTTTTCCTGTTGATTCACATCCACCTGGAGGTGCCCAAAAAGATCCGAAGCTCCTAGCAGCTCTAGAATGACGTCGAACTGCACGTTGAGCGTCACCATATTTCCGTAGTATTGTAACCACGCGTCCGCGGTAGCGCGGTTAATTGTTCACCGATGGAAGTTTGCCGAAATCATAACGTTTCCTGTGATCACATCCCACTGGAGGTGCCCAAAAAGATCCGAAGCTCCTAGCAGCTCTAGAAATGACGTCAGAACTGCACGTTGAGCGTCACCATATTCCGTAGTATTGTAACCACGCGTCCGCGGTAGCGCGGTTAATTGTTCACCGATGGAAGTTTTGCCGAAATCATAAACGTTTTCCTGTTGATCACATCCCACTGGAGGTGCCCAAAAAGATCCGAAGCTCCTAGCAGCTCTAGAAATGACGTCAAACTGCAAGTTGAGCGTCACCATATTCCGTAGTATTGTAACCACGCGTCCGCGGTAGCGCGGTTAATTGTTCACCGAAGGAAAGTTTTGCCGAAATCATAACGTTTTCCTGTTGATCACATCTCACTGGAGGTGCCCAAAAAGATCCGAAGCTCCTAGCAGCTCTAGAATGACGTCAGAACTGCACGTTGAGCGTCACCATATTCCGTAGTATTGTAACCACGCGTCCGCGGTAGCGCGGTTATTGTTCACCGATGGAGAGTTTTGCGAAATCATAACGCTTTTCCTGTTGATCACATCCCACTGGAGGTGCCCAAAAAGATCCGAAGCTCCTGCATCTCTAGAAATGACGTCAGAACTGCACGTTGAGCGTCACCATATTCCGTAGTATTGTAACCACGCGTCCGCGGTAGCGCGGTTAATTGTTCACCGATGGAAGTTTGCCGAAATCATACGTTTTCCTGTTGATCACATCCCACTGGAGGTGCCCAAAAAGATCCGAAGCTCCTAGCAGCTCTAGAAATGACGTCAGAACTGCACGTTGAGCGTCACCATATTCCGTAGTATTGTAACCACGCGTCCGCGGTAGCGCGGTTAATTGTTCACCGATGGAAGTTTTGCCGAAATCATAACGTTTTCCTGTTGATCACATCCCACTGGAGGTGCCCAAAAAGATCCGAAGCTCCTAGCAGCTCTAGAAATGACGTCAGAACTGCACGTTGAGCGTCACCATATTCCGTAGTATTGTAACCACGCGTCCGCGGTAGCGTGGTTAATTGTTCACCGATGGAAGTTTTGCCGAAATCATTACGTTTTCCTGTTGATCACATCCCACTGGAGGTGCCCAAAAGATCCGAAGCTCCTAGCAGCTCTAGAAATGACGTCAGAACTGCACGTTGAGCGTCACCATATTCCGTAGTATTGTAACCACGCGTCCGCGGTAGCGCGGTTAATTGTTCACCGATGGAAGTTTTGCCGAAATCATAACGTTTTCCTGTTGATCACATCCCACTGGAGGTGCCCAAAAAGATCCGAAGCTCCTAGCAGCTCTAGAAATGACGTCAGAACTGCACGTTGAGCGTCACCATATTCCGTAGTATTGTAACCACGCGTTCCGCGGTAGCGCGGTTAATTGTTCACCGATGGAAGTTTTGCCGAAATCATTACGTTTTCCTGTTGATCACATCCCACTGGAGGTGCCAAAAAGATCCGAAGCTCCTAGCAGCTCTAGAAATGACGTCCAGAACTGCACGTTGAGCGTCACCATATTCCGTAGTATTGTAACCACGCGTCCGCGGTAGCGCGGTTAATTGTTCACGATGGAAGTTTTGCCGAAATCATACGTTTTTCCTGTTGATCACATCCCACTTGGAGGTGCCCAAAAAGATCCGAAGCTCCTAGCAGCTCTAGAAATGACGTCAGAACTGCACGTTGAGCGTCACCATATTCCGTAGTATTGTAACCACGCGTCCGCGGTAGCGCGGTTAATTGTTCACCGATGAAGTTTTGCCGAAATCATAACGTTTTTCCTGTTGATCACATCCCACTGGAGGTGCCCAAAAGATTCGAAGCTCCTAGCAGCTCTAGAAATGACGTCTGAACTGCACGTTGAGCGTCACCATATTCGTATATTGTAACCACGCGTCCGCGTAGCGCGGTTAATTGTTCACCGATGGAAGTTTGCCGAAATCATTACGTTTTCCTGTGATCACATCCCACTGGAGGTGCCCAAAAAGATCCGAGCTCCTAGTAGCTCTAGAAATGACGTCAGAACTGCACCTTGAGCGTCACCATATTCCGTAGTATTGTAACCACGCGTCCGCGGTAGCGCGGTTAATTGTTCACGATGAAGTTTTGCCGAAATCATAACGTTTTCCTGGATTATCACATCCCACTGGAGGTGCCCAAAAAGATCCGAAGCTCCTAGCAGCTCTAGAAATGACGTCAGAACTGCACGTTGAGCGTCACCATATCCCGTAGTATTGTAACCACGCGTCCGCGGTAGCGCGGTTAATTGTTCACCGATGGAAGTTTTGCCGAAATCATTACGTTTTCCTGTTGATCACATCCCACTGGAGGTGCCCAAAAAGATTCGAAGCTCCTAGCAGCTCTAGAAATGACGTCAGAACTGCACGTTGAGCGTCACCATATTCCGTAGTATTGTAACCACGCGTCCGCGGTAGCGCGGTTAATTGTTCACCGATGGAAGTTTTGCCGAAATCATTACGTTTTCCTGTTGATCACATCCCACTGGAGGTGCCCAAAAGATCCGAAGCTCCTAGCAGCTCTAGAAATGACGTCAGAACTGCACGTTGAGCGTCACATATTCCGTAGTATTGTAACCACGCGTCCGCGGTAGCGCGGTTAATTGTTCACCGATGGAAGTTTTGCCGAAATCATTACGTTTTCCTGTTGATCACATCCCACTGGAGGTGCCCAAAAAGATCCGAAGCTCCTAGCAGCTCTAGAAATGACGTCAGAACTGCACGTTGAGCGTCACCATATTCCGTAGTATTGTAACCACGCGTCCGCGGTAGCGCGGTTAATTGTTCACCGATGGAAGTTTTGCCGAAATCATTACGTTTTCCTGTTGATCACATCCCACTGGAGGTGCCCAAAAAGATCCGAAGCTCCTAGCAGCTCTAGAAATGACGTCAGAACTGCACGTTGAGCGTCACCATATTCCGTAGTATTGTAACCACGCGTCCGCGGTAGCGCGGTTAATTGTTCACCGATGGAAGTTTTGCCGAAATCATTACGTTTTCCTGTTCATCACATCCCACTGGAGGTGCCCAAAAAGATCCGAAGCTCCTAGCAGCTCTAGAAATGACGTCAGAACTGCACGTTGAGCGTCACCATATTCCGTAGTATTGTAACCACGCGTCCGCGGTAGCGCGGTTAATTGTTCACCGATGGAAGTTTTGCCGAAATCATTACGTTTTCCTGTTGATCACATCCCACTGGAGGTGCCCAAAAAGATCCGAAGCTCCTAGCAGCTCTAGAAATGACGTCAGAACTGCACGTTGAGCGTCACCATATTCCGTAGTATTGTAACCACGCGTCCGCGGTAGCGCGGTTAATTGTTCACCGATGGAAGTTTTGCCGAAATCATTACGTTTTCCTGTTGATCACATCCCACTGGAGGTGCCCAAAAAGATCCGAAGCTCCTAGCAGCTCTAGAAATGACGTCAGAAACTGCACGTTGAGCGTCACCATATTCCGTAGTATTGTAACCACGCGTCCGCGGTAGCGCGGTTAATTGTTCACCGATGGAAGTTTTGCCGAAATCATTACGTTTTCCTGTTGATCACATCCCACTGGAGGTGCCCAAAAGATCCGAAGCTCCTAGCAGCTCTAGAAATGACGTCAGAACTGCACGTTGAGCGTCACCATATTCCGTAGTATTGTAACCACGCGTCCGCGGTAGCGCGGTTAATTGTTCACCGATGGAAGTTTGCCGAAATCATTACGTTTTCCTGTTGATCACCATCCCACTGGAGGTGCCCCAAAAATATCCGAAGCTCCTAAGCAGCTTCGAAATGACGTCAAGAACTGCACGTTGAGCTGACACCATATTCCGTAGTATTGTAACCACGCGTCCGCGGAAGCGCGGTTAATTGTTCACCGATGGAAGTTTTGCCGAAATCATTACGTTTCCTGTTGATCACATCCCACTGGAGGTGCCAAAAGATCCGAAGCTCCTAGCAGCTCTAAAATGACGTCAGAACTGCACGTTGAGCGTCACCATATTCCGTAGTATTGTAACCACGCGTCCGCGGTGGCGCGGTTTAATTGTTCACCGATGGAAGTTTTGCCGAAATCATTACGTTTTCCTGTTTTCATCACATCCACTGGAGGTGCCCAAAAAGATCCGAAGCTCCTAGCAGCTCTAGAAATGACGTAAGAACTGCACGTTGAGCGTCACCATATTCCGTAGTATTGTAACCACGCGTCCCGCGGTAGCGCGGTTAATGTTCACCGATGGAAGTTTTGCCGAAATCATTACGTTGTTCCTGTTGATCACATCCCACTGGAGGTGCCCAAAAAGATCCGAAGCTCCTAGCAGCTCTAGAAATGACGTCAGAACTGCACCTTTGAGGCGTCACCATATTCCGTAGTATTGTAATCCTACGTCCGCGGTAGCGCGGTTAATTGTTCACCGATGGAAGTTTTGCCGAAATCATACGTTTTCCTGTTGATCACATCCCCTTGGAGGTGCCCAGAAAGATCCGAAGCTCCTAGCAGCTCTAGACATGAGCCGTCAGAACTGCACGTTGAGCGTCACCATATTCCGTAGTATTGTAACCACGCGTCCACGGTCGCGCGGTTAATTGTTCACCGATGGAAGTTTTTGCCGAATCATAACGTTTTCCTGTTGATCACATCCCACTGGAGGTGCCCAAAAAGATCCGAAGCTCCTAGCAGCTCTAGAAATGACGTCAGAACTCCACGTGAGCGTCACCATATTCGTATATTGTAAACCAGGTCCGCGGTAGCGCGGTAATTGTTCACCGATGGAAGTATTTGCCGAAATCATTACGTTTTCCTGTTGATCACATCCCACTGGAGGTGCCCAAAAAGATCCGAAGCTCCTAGCAGCTCTAGAAATGACGTCAGAAATGACGTCAGAACTGCACGTTGAGCGTCACCATATTCCGTAGTATTGTAACCACGCGTCCGCGGTAGCGGGTTAATTGTTCACCGATGGAAGTTTTGCCGAAATCATTACGTTTTTCCTGTTGATCACATCCACTGGAGGTGCCCCCAAAAAGATTCCGAAGCTCCTAGCAGCTCAGAAATGACGTCAGAACTGCACGTTGAGCGTCACCATATTCCGTAGTATTGAACCCACGCGTCCGCGGTAGCGCGGTTAATTGTTCACCGATGGAGTTTTTGCCGCAATCCTTACGTTTTCTGTTGATCACATCCCACTAGGAGGTGCCCAAAAAGATCCGAAGCTCCTAGCAGCTATATAAATGACGTCAAGAACTGCACGTTGAGCGTCATCAAATTCCGTAGTATTGTAACCACGCGTCCGCGTTAGCGCGGTTAATTGTTCATCGATGAACGTTTTGCCGAAATCATGATGTTTTCCTGTTGATCACATCCCACTGGAAGTGCCCATCAAGATCCGAAGCTCCTAGCAGCTCTAGAAATGACGTCAGAACTTAAGGTTGAGCGTCACCATATTCCGTAGTATTGTAACCACGCGTCCGCGGTAGCGCGGTTATTTGTTGCCCGATGGAAGTTTTGCCCAAATCATTACGTTTCCCTGTTCACCACATCCCACTGGAGGTGCCCAGAAAGATCCGAAGCTCCTAGCAGCTCTAGAAATGACGTCAGAAGTGCACGTTGAGCGTCACCATATGCCGTAGTATGGTAACCACGCGTCCGCGGTAGCGCGGTTATTTGTTGCCGATGGAAGTTTTGCCGAAATCATTACGTTTTCCTGTTGATCACATCCCTCTGGAGGTGCCCAAAAAGATCCGAACTTACAGCTTGAAAAAAATAAAGTCAAAACTGCCGTTTGGCGTCAAAAAAATTCCGAAAGTATTGAAAACCCCCGCTTTCCGGGGTTAGCGGGGTTTAATTGTTCACCGATGGAATTTTTTTGCCGAAACCAAAAACTTTTTCCTTTTTATCACCCCCATTGGAGGTCCCAAAAAAAAGACCCAAGCTCCTCGAAAGCATGAAATGACGTCAAACCCCTTTTGGGCGTCTAAAATTTTCCCCGTAGTTTTGGTAACCACCCCGGCCCGTTTTTAGCGGGGTTTTTTGTTCATGTTTGGAATTTTTGCCAAAATCTTTTACTTTTTCCCCTGTTGATAACACCCCATTGGAGGTCCCCAAAAGCCCCCCCCCAAAGCCCAAAAAAACTCAGAAATGCCCGTCAAAACGCATTTTTTAAAGCGTCACCCATATTCCGTATTATTTGAAAACCACCGTCCGGGGTGGCCCCATTTAAATTTTGGTTCCCAAGGGGAATTTTTTGCCAAAACTTTAATTTTTCCTTTTTTAAAAAATTCCCACGGGAAATGCCCAAAAAGACCCAAAGGCCTCCTCAGCTTAAAAATGACGTCAAAATTAAGTTTAGGGGCACCATTTTCCGGTATTGAAACCAGCGCCCCGGGGTGCGCAAAAAATTTTTCCAAAAAGGGAAAATTTTGCCGAAATCTTTAGTTTTCCTGTTAAATCACATCCCACTGGGGGGTTCCCAAAAAAACCGAGCTCCAGCAGCTCTAGAAAGACGCCCAAAATGCACGTTGGCGTCCCCCCATTCCGTAGTTTTGGAAAAACCACGCGTCCGGGGTTTTGGGGGCGGGGAAAAATTTTCCCCAAATGGAAATTTTCCCAAAAATCTTTGTTTTTCCTGTTTTTAAACTTTCCCACTGGTTTTTCCCCCCCAAAAATCCGAAGCCCCTAGCACCCTAGAAATGACGTCAAAACGCAGTTGGCCCCCAAAAAATTCCGTAGTTTTGGGAAAACCAAAGGGGTTCCGGGGTGGGGGATTTATTTGTTTCCAAAAGGGAATTTTTTGCCGAAATCTTTAAACGTTTTCCTGTTGACACATCCAGGGATTTCCCCAAAAGATCCCAAGCTCTACCCGCTCTAAAATGCCCGTAAAAAACTAAGTTAGCTCACCATTTTTTTTCCGTTTTTTGGTAACCACGGGTCCCCCCGGAGGGCCAAAATTTTTAAAGGGGGGGGAAATTTTTTGCCAAAATCAAAAATTTTTTTTCCTGTTACCCACATACCACGGGAAAGGTCCCCCAAAAGATCCAAGCCTCCTACCAAACTCTAAAAATGACGTCAAATTCTTTTGAGCCCCACCAAAATTCCTTAAGGGAAACCCACGGGCCCGGGGGTTTTTTGGCGGTAAATTTTTCCCAAGGGGAAAAATTTTGGGGCCGAAATAAATTATTTTTTTCCTTTTTCATCACATCCCATTTTAGGTCCCAAAAATCCGAAGCCCCTTAAAAACTCTAAAAAATGACGTCAAAAATCCCACGTTAAAGCGTCACCATTTTCCGTATTTTGGTCCCCACGCGCCCCGCGGTATGGGGGTTTTAAAAATTTTCACCGGGGAAAATTTTGGGCCGAAATAAATTAGTTTTCCTTTTATAAAAATCCCCTGGAGTCCCAAAAAATTTCCAAAGTTCCTAGCAGCTCTAAAAATTTGACGTCAGAACTGCACGTTGGGCTTCACCAAATTGTGTTTTGAACCACCGTCCGCGGAGCGGGTTTAATTTGTTCCCGATGGAAGTTTTGCCAAACCTTACTTTTTTCCTTTTGGATAAACATCCCCTGGGGGCCCCCAAAAAGACCCCGAAGTTCTAAAGTCAGAAAGGGACGTCAGAATTTCACGTTGGCTCCCCAAATTTTCCCGGTTTTGGGAAAACCACCGTCCGGGGTTTTTAGCCCCGGAAAATTTTCAAAAGGGGAAATTTTGCCGAACCTTATTTTTTCCTTTTATCACTCCCACTGGGGTCCAAAAAAATCCGAAGTTCCTAGAAGCTCTAAAATGCCGTCAAAAACTCAAACTTTTGGCTTACCAAATTCCGTAGTTTTGGTAACCCCGCGCCCCGGTTTAGGGGGGGGTTTAAATTTTCAAAAGGGAAAATTTTGGCCGAAATCTTTAGTTTTCCTTTTTTTCACATCCCACGGGGGTGCCCAAAAAATCCGAACCCCCCCAAACCCTCTAGAAATGACGTCAGAATTTAACGTTGGGCTTCCCCAAAATTTCCCGTAGTTGGGTAAAAAGGGGTTTTGGGTTTACGCGGAAATTTTCACAAGGAAATTTTTGCCGAAATCTTTATTTTTTCCCTTTTATCAAACCCAACGGAGGTCCCCAAAAAAGACCCGAACTCCTAGAAACTATAAAATGACGTAAAAACTTTTTGGAGCTCACCAAATTCCGTAGTTTTTGGAAACCCAGGGCCCGGGGTTTAAGCGGGGTTTAAAAATTTTCACGGGGAAAATTTTCCCAAAAATCATTATTTTTTCCTTTTATCACTTTCCCCCCCCCGGAGGTCCCAAAACAAAGATCCAAAGCTCCTAGAAACTTTAAAATGACGTCAAAATCCCGTGGCGTCAAAAATTTTCCCTTTATTTTTGGAAACCCACGCGTCCGGGGTTGCGCGGAAAAATTGTTCAAATGGAATTTTTGGCCGAAATCATTAGTTTTCCTGTTCCTCACTTTCCACGGGGGTCCCCCAAAAATCCAAAGCTCCAAAGAAAACTCTAAAATGACGTAAAAATGACTTTGGGCGTCACCATTTTTCTTATTTTTGGTAACCACGCGTCCGCGGTAGCGGGGTTTAAAATTTTTCCCCCTTTGGAAGTTTTTGCCGAAATCTTTATTTTTCCTGTTATCCCCCCCTTGGAGGGGGCAAAAAAATCCAGCTCCTAGCAGCTTAAAAAAGGGCCGCCAGAACTGCCCGTTGGGTCCCCAAATTCGTATTGAAACCCACCCCCCGGGGGGTAAGCGGGGGTTTAATTTTTTTCCCGATGGAATTTTTGCCGCCCGTTACTTTTCCTTTTTACCCCAAAATCCCCTGGAGGGAAAAAAGAACCCAAAAGCTCCTACGCTTAAAATGACGTCAAAAACTGCATTTTGGCGTCACCAATTTCCGTGTATTGAACCACGCTTTCCGGGGATAGCGCGGTTTTTTTTTTCCCCGTTTGGAAAATTTTTTGCCGAACCTTACTTTTTCCCTGTTAACTCCCACTGGAGTGCCCAAAAAGTCCAAAAGCTCCTAGCAGTTTAAAATCCCTTTCCAAACTGCAATTTTTAGCGTCACTTTTCCCCGTAGTAGGGAAACCCACGGCTCCGGGGTTGGCGCGGTTTTTTTTGTTCCCAAAGGGGGAAAGTTTTTGCCAAAATCAATTACTTTTTCCTGTTGATCACATCCCACGGGAGGTGTCCAAAAAAGATCCAAAAAGCTCCTACCCAGCTTAAAAAGCGTCAAAACCCCTTACGTCATAAATATTCCGTAGTTTTTGAAAACCCCCGCTTTTCCGCGGTGGGCTTTTTAATTTTTTGTTCCCGTGGAATTTTTGGGCCGGGAAATCTTCCGTTTTCCTTTTTGACCCACACCCACGGAGGTCCCCAAAAAGATGGGGCTCCTGCATCTAAAATTTACCCCAAAATCCCACTTTAAAGGGCACCATTTTCCGTAAAAATTGTAACCACGCTCCGGGGTTATTTTTTTTCCCCCGTGGAAGTTTTGCCGAAAATTCATTACTTTTTCCTTTCCTTTTGTCAAAATCCCCTGGAGGGCCCAAAAAGATCCAAAGCTCTAGCAGCCCAGAAATACGCAAACTGAACTTTGAGGTAAATCATTTTCCGTTTATTGAACCCCACGCCCCCGGGGGGTTTATTTTTCCCGGGAGGGAAATTTTTGCCGAAATCAAAAACTTTTTCCCTTTTATCAAAATTCCCCTGAGGTGCCCAAAAAATCCGAAGCTTAGCGCCTAAAAATGACGTCAAAACGCACTTGACGTCAAAATTTTCCGTAGTTTTGTAACCACGCTCCCGGGGGCGTTTTAAAATTTTTTTCCCCGAGGGGTTTTTGGGCCGAAATCAAAACGTTTTTCCTGTTTTTAACTCCCACGGGAGGTCCCAAAAAAAGGATCCAAAAAAAAGCTCCTGGGCAGTTTAAAAAATTTAGCCAAAACTGCCTTTAAAACTTTCACCTTTTCGTATTTTTGAAACCACGCCCGGGGGGGTTAAATTTTTTCACCGAGGGGAATTTTTCCCCAAAATTCTTACTTTTTTCCTGTAAATCACACCCCCCTTTGGGGGTTGGGCCCAAAAAGATCCGAAGCTCCTAGCACCTAGAAATGGCCAGAACTGCCCCTTTGGCGTAATCATTTCCCCGTAGATTGAAACCACGCTCCGCGGGGTTAAATTTTTTCCCGAGGGTTTTTTTTCCCGAAATCATTACTTTTTTCCCTGGTTGATCCTTTCCCCCGGGAGGTCCCAAAAAAAGTTTCCGAAGCTCCTAGCACCCTTAGAAATGACGTCAGAAATGAACCCTTTTGAGCGTCAAAAAATTTTCCTTTTAAAATTTAACCCCCGCTTTCCCGGGGTACGGGGTTTTAATTGTTCCCGAGGGAAAGGGTTTTTCCGAATCATTTTTTTTTCTTTGACACACCCCACGGGTTTGGGGCCCAAAACGTTTCCAAAGGCTCCTACAGCTTTAAAAATGCCGCCAAAAACTGCTTTTTGACGTCACCAAATTCCGTAGTATTGAACCACGCCCCGCGGGTTTCCCGGGTTTGGAATTGTTCCCGAGGGTTTTTTTTCCCAAAAATATTACTTTTCCCCTGTTACCCCACACCCAAAGGGAAAGGTGCCCAAAAAATCCAAGCCCCTAGCAGCTTAAAAGGGACGCCAAACCCCTTGAGCCACCATTTTTCCCGTATTTGGAAACCCAGGGCCCCGGGGTTTTAGCGCGGAAATTTTTCCCAATGGTTTTTTGGGGCCCAAATCATTATTTTTTTTCCCTTTTTTCCCATTAACATAAAATGGATGCCCAAAAATCCGAAGCTCCTAGCAGCTCTAAAAATAAACGTCAGAATTTCCGTTGAGCTAAACCATTTTCGTAGCGGGAAAACCACGGGCCCCCGGGGTTTTTACCCCGGCAAATTTTTTAAACCAAGGGAAAATTTTGCCAAAATCTTATTTTTTCCTTTTATAACCCCCTTGGGGGCCCCCCAAAAATACCAAAGCCCCTAGCATCTAAAAAGGACTTTAAGGGAACGCAGTTGAGCGTCCAAATTTTCCCGTAGTATTGAAACCAGCGTCCCCCGGTTACGCGGTTTTTTTCACCGGGGAAGTTTTGCCGAAATCTTTAGTTTTTCCTTTTTGTGATCCCTCCCCGGGAAAGGTCCCAAAAAAGATCCGAAGCCCAGAAATAAAAACGTCAAACGGTAGGGGTCAAAAAAAAATTGGGAAAGTTTGTTCCCAAGGCGGCTTTTTTGGGGGCGGGGTTTAAATTGTTCAACGGTTTGGAAAATTTTGCCAAACGGGTTTTTTGACAATTTAAACGGAAAATTTGGACAAAAAAGGGTTCCCACCCCCGGGGGTTAAAATAAGCAGCGGGAAACGGGAAACGAAATTTGGGTAATTTTTTAAACCACGCGCCCGCGGAGGCGCGTTTTAATTGTTAAACCGAGGGAAAAGTTTTGCCAAAATTTTAAACGCCCTTCCCCTGTTGATCACACCCCACGGGAGGGGGCCCAAAAAGACCCCGAAGCTCCTAGAAAAGGGCCTCCAGACATTAAGCCAAAACCTCCCTTTTTGGCGCCCACCCTATTCGTAGTTTGTAACCACGCACCCGCGGTTATTTATTCACCGTTTAAAGGGTTTTTGCCGAAATTACGTTTTCCTGTTGATAAACATCCCCCTAGAGGCCCCCAAAAATCCAAAGCACTAGAGCACTAGAAATGACGTAAGAACGGGCACCTTGAGCGTCACATTTCCGTAGTATTGAAACCCACCCCGTCCGGGGTTAGCGGGGAAAATTTTCCCCGATGGAATTTTTTCCAAAAAATCATTACGTTTTCCTTTGATAAACACCCCAAATGGAGGTCCCCAAAAAGATTCAAAGCCCCTAAGCTATAAAAATTTTAGGCCAAAATGCACTTTGAGCGTAACCAAAATTCCGTGTATTATAAAAAACCGGGCCGCGGTATCGTTTTTAATTTGTTCCCCGATGGAATTTTTCCCCGAAACATTATTTTTTCGGGGTTGATAAACCCCCACTGGAGATCCCCAAAAAAAGATCCAAGCCCCTAGCAGCTTAGACAGGGACGCCAGAACGCATTTTGGAGCGCATAAATTTTCCGTATATTGTAACCACGCTCCCAGGGTTTTAGCGGGGTTTAAATTTTTGGGCCCGAGGAATTTTTGCCCCCCAAATTTTCGCCCCCCTGTTCTCACACCCCACTGGAGGTGCCCAGAAAGTTTCCAAGCTCCTACCCCCCCTTAAAAATGACTCAGAACTTAACGTTGAGCATCACCATATTCCTTTAGCATGGTAAAAACGGGTTGCGGTGGCGCGGCAAATTCCACCAAGGGAAATTTTCCGAAATCATTATTTTTTTCTTTTTAAATTCACCCCCCAAAATGGAGCTGTCCAAAAAATTATCCGAAGCCCCTAGCAGCTCTAAAAAGGAGCCCGGGGAACTGCACTTGGGGCGTCCCCAAATTTTTCGTATTTTTAAACCCACGGCGCCCGGGGGGGTTTAGCCCCGGTTTAAATTTGTTCCCCGATGGAAGTTTTCCCGGGAACAAACTTTTTTCCTGTTGATCACATCCCTCTGGAGGTGCCCAAAAAGATCCGAAGCTCCTAGCAGCTCTAGAAATGACGTCAGAGACTGCACGTTGAGCGTCACCAATTCCGTAGTAGTTGTAACCACGCGTCCGCGGTAGCGCGGTTAATTGTTCCCGATGGAAGTTTTGCCGAATCATTACGTTTTCCTGTTGATCACATCCCACTGGAAGTGCCCATAAAGATCCGAAGCTCCTAGCAGCTCTAGAAATGACGTCAGAACTTAACGTTGAGCGTCACCATATTCCGTAGTATTGTAACCACGCGTCCGCGGTAGCGCGGTTATTTGTTGCCCGATGGAAGTTTTGCCCAAATCATTACGTTTCCCTGTTCATCACATCCCACTGGAGGTGCCCAGAAAGATCCGAAGCTCCTAGCAGCTCTAGAAATGACGTCAGAACTGCACGTTGAGCGTCACCATATCCCGTAGTATGGTAACCACGGGTCCGCGGTAGCGCGGTAAATTATTCACCAATGGAAATTTTGCCGAAATCATTATGTTTTCCTGTTCATCACATCCCACTGGAGCTGTCCAAAAATATCCGAAGCTCCTAGCAGCTCTAGAAATGACGTCAGAACTGCACGTTGAGCGTCACCATATTCGAAGTATTGTAACCACGCGTCCGCGGTAGCGCGGTTATTTGTCACCGATGGAAGTTTTGCCGAAATCATTACGTTTCCTGTTGATCACATCCCCCTAGAGGTGCCCAAAAAGATCCGAAGCTACTAGCAGCACTAGAAATGACGTCAGAACTGCACGTTGAGCGTCATCATATTCCGTAGTATTGTAACCACGCGTCCGCGGTAGCGCGGTTAATTGTTCACCGATGGAAGTTTTGTCGTAACCGTTACGTTTTCCTGTTGATCACATCCCACTGGAGGTGCCCAAAACGATTCGAAGCTCCTAGCAGCTATAGAAATGACGTCAGAGCTTAACGTTGAGCGTCATCATATTCGTAGTATTGTAACCACGCGTCGCGGTGGCGCAGGTTATTTGTTGCCCGATGGAAGTTTTGCCGAAATCATTACGTTTTCCTGTTGATCACATCCACTGGAGGTGCCCATAAAGATCCGACGCTCCTAGCAGCTCTAAAAATGACGCAGAGCTTAATTTTGAGCAAAAATATTCGTAGTGGAAACCCCGGGTCGCGGTTTTA